>NC_056746.1:148448145-148573145 GCF_019279795.1 Protopterus annectens
AGTCACAGATTAAACACTTAATGCCAAAAAATGCATTATACTACCATTTGTGAAAACTGCCACCAAGGCTAATTATTCCATCAGTAAGACCTGGTAGTCAGGAATCTGAGAACATATTTAGACAGTAATCTGTCCTTAGTAAGAAAATCATTCTATGTTGCCCAACTGATCGATAAAGGCATGGCATCCAGGTCCAAGGAAGTCATGGTGCCATTTTATTCAGCCCTTATTAGATCCATCAGTGAGTATAATGCCCCCTTTGGCATGTACCTGACCAGACATATGCAACAGCTGGAACACACACAAAGGTTCCTTACCAGGAGAATCCAAGGTATAAACACACTGTCCTATATGGATCACCTTAAAGCCCTCATTGTCCTATATGGATCACCTTAAAGCCCTATCTCTTTACTCTGCTTCCTGCAGGTTACTGACAGGTGATCCATGCCTATCATAGATTCATAGATTCATAGATTCATACTAGGCTAACTGCCCTTGCGAGCCATTTTAAGCCTAGCCAATTATCCCTTGTGAGACTCAAACCCTGCACCTTGTGTTTGTAAGGCAAACACCTTAACCATTAGGCCACCCTCCCTGGCTACCAAACAAGACATCCTTGATTCTGGCTCTAATGAACATTTTGCACACCTGCAATATAAATGGCATCAGAATCACTAGATCCAAGGATTTAAATGTTGCTTGTGACATAAATAAGAGATGTTGGTAAGACAGATATGAGTGTCAGAGGATACCCATGTTCTGGAACAGGCTCCCAATCCATGTGAAGCAGAGTCTATACCTAATGCCGTTTAAGCGTAACCTTGACCAATGAATGGGAAATCAGATGTTCGCCCTGGATCTCAGTAGCATAGCTGGGGGCAGAGCAAGAAGGGAAACTGCCCCAAGTGCAAAGTGTTGTAGGGGGTTTGATATGCCAGTCCTGATCTTTCTTTAATGCAGTACTGGCTTGTAAAAGCCAGTATTGCATTTATGGTCAAATCTGAGAGCTGTGACACTCTCTTTGTGTGGTCTAAACTGTAGCAACTACTTGCTACAGTTTAAAAGTAAAAAAAAAAAAAAAAAAAAATTTTTTAACTAAAACCTGAGAACTGTAGCACTCTCCACAACCAAGGTATTAATGTAGCAACTGTTTGCCACATTTATAGCAATCAGTTTGCTACAGTTTAAAAATAAGAATTATTTTTTAAACTAACACATGAGCACTATATCACTCCATTCAGGCAGGGTATGAACTATAGCAACTCTTTGCTACATTTGTAGCAAACAGTTTGCTACAGTTTAAAAGAAGACATTATGTTTAGTGTAATATAAGGCATAATCCCAAGAGATACTCAGACATCAGTTTCAGTAGTTCAAGAGGTACCATCCTTGCCTTTGGTGCCAGAAGATTAGAAGGCTGTAGGTTCTTTTCCCACATCAGGTAGTTGGATTCATTTTTTCCAGTGCTGACAGTGAAGCGCAGCACAAGGGGATGCTGCACTCCTGAGTGTACCCAACTTCAGATGAGATATTAAACCAAGGCCCCATCTGCCTGAGCTGCCTGAGCGTGTGGCAGTTCAGATGGATGTAAAGGTTCTCCCACACTTATTAAAAAGAATAGGGGAAGTTCCCCAGAACCTTTACTAGAGTTTCCCTTGTCAGTATAAATCCCACCTTGGGTCTCGTCTGAAAAGAGGCCATTGGCCTAGTGGAACTAACCTGAATCTTTCTTAACAATTCTGCCAGTGACCATAGCACTGCAGGCAGATCTGGCACAAATTTGCACAAGAAGTTAATTATGTACAGGGCTTGTTATTCAATCACACATGTAGATTCTTTGTTAGGCTGTTGTTCTGTCTTTGCTTGATAATGTAATGATCCCACTAGCATTTATGCTGTGACCCAAAATAGTGAAACTCGTTCTTTGTAAAGCTGCTTTTGACTCGGTCTAGTTTCAAACCTGAATCTTTAAGAGTCTGGAGCACTGTCGCCAGTCTTAAATCATGTCTCTTTTTATCAGGACCAAACATGAGTATGTTACTTATGACAACTATAACTCATTTTAAACTGACTCTCTTTTCATTTCTTCATCTAAATTAGCTACTATACTAAAACATGAGGACCCCTGCCTCCATGCACTAGCAGGCAAATAGTTTTGTATAGTGGTGTGTTACACTTTGTCATATTCAATGAAAATTAATTTTTCTAGGCCTTTTCATCTACATCTTTGTTAAGATCTTTTTTTTTCTCCTGAACTTTGAGTTGAGGGTTACGTGGTTATGTGGTTAAGTGCACAGACCACCAGATGACTTAGCTGTGGTCTGCATAGGATACTTCAGCATTTGCATTAAAGCAGTAACTTCAGTATTGTAAAAAATGGTAACACAGCAACAAGAGTGTTAATAGTTCTCTCGTCAGATGCACACCTAGCTCAATGCATTATGGGATTCAATACTTCTTAGTGGCAATGGTCTCATACATATTCATATTAGATATGGGCAGATCTCTGAAACACACTTCAGTAACTCCACAACGGAGATCAAAGGAAGACATGAACATTTAAAGAAATGAAGGTTTACTTCCTAAGAAACATTTAGAAACATCTTTCAGATATTAGATACAGCAATTTTAAATCTGTATTTATAATGATCAATCTTATTATGTATGTGTGTTACAAAAACCTTACCTGGCTAATATAATTTCTGTTGAAATAGCAGCTATGCATTTTGTATTACACTATCAACTTTCATAGGTTCTTACTAGGCTATAGATCTGTAAGGATCCTATAAAGTCTAGCCATATAGCCTTTGTGGTATATACATGAGTGCCCATAGGTGGGAAGAATTTGTGAAATTTTAGGTATTTACATCCTTCCCATATCCATTAGGTACATGGGGTGCTAAACCAGGGTGAATTTGTGATTTACTATCTACTCATCCAAGCTGCATTTCAACAGTATAAGAGACATGTTTTGTTTAATGTGGAATTGAAGGCAGTTCTATAAAAGTGGGATTCTTTGTGATACATACCTGTCTCCAGCAAGTTTATTTATGTTGCAGAAAAGATTTGAGATCCCTTGAGCAGGTGTTTGACATGACTGGGCTTACAAATGTGCAATAAGTCTGAAAGGAAAGGGTCATTTGATGCTGTGTACATTATGCAAATGACACCTTGCAGAAACCTGTAAGATACCATGAAGAGCAATAGGGCTTGTAGATGATCTTCATAGCTTTTATGGTTTAGTTTCTTGATTTTTTTTTGTGAGAAAGCATTGTGTACATTCTAATTGTGATAGGCATTCATATAGATACACACTGAAGGCTGTATTGTACTAAATAACTTGCTTAATGAGTGCTAAATGCAGTGAAACAATAATATTTCTGGCCCTAGATGCCATACCTTTAGATATAACCTGTCTGATGAAAAAAGACTTACTTACAATAGTGGATATATGGTGATCAAAGGATAGTTAATTGTTGATATAGGTTCCCAGATCCCTTACTACAGGTTTGACTTTCAGATGTATGTTGTTAATGTAATATTTATATGGATGTCTTGTTTGTCAGAGGCTACAGTTATACATTTCTTGACATTCAGTTTTAACAAATAATTCTCCCACCAGCTGTTCATTTATGATAGGTTTTTTTGTAAGATCTTTGTGTCTTCTAGGAAGTTAATGATGGCTCCAAGTTTACAGTCATCTGCAAACTTGATCAGTCATAAGCCCTTTGCATTGCATCTGACCTCCGAGAAATAGATGTAAAAAGGAGTTCCCAAAAGACAGAACCTCAGAGGGTAACAGGTCTTTTGAAGTCCTCCATCCTCATTTCCTGAGGTCTGTTTGTGAGCAAGTTTACTATCCAATGCATTAAATAGGGATTTACATTTAGCTGTGAAAATTTCTCTACAATACCTGAGTATGGAATAGTATTGAATACCTTTGTGAGGTTTAGACATGTACTGTTCATGTGTTGCTCTTGCTTTAGTTATTTTATTCAAAGATGTCTGCCAGGTTAAGTAGGCAGGATCTGACCTTGATGACACCAAACCAACTTGAGTCGGGAGTCTGCAGGTTTCCTGTACCACTATTTACCAATTCTGTAACAATCTTTCCCACAGCCTTGCAAATGAGTCAGGCGTATGAGTCTATTATTACCAGGGCCTGTTCAGGGTCCACTTTTATGCAAGGGGTAACTGTGGTAGTCCTCCATTTATCCAACACAAAGCCTGTTTTGAGGCACATATTGAATTTATTTATTTGTATTTGTTTTCTGGGGTAGAGCACTGATCTCCACGGACCTTTGTCAGACTCAGCTCAGGAGGTTCTGCAAGGGGTCTGATAGGTCATGTTTCAGGCTGATCAGTAGACAGTAGATGAGACTAGTCAGAAGAAAGATGACAATGTAGAATCCTCAAAATATGGAAACATTCCTACAATGGGGCCAGGCCCAGGGGGAAGATGCCCCCCTGTTGTAGAAGGAAGTAGCAGTCCACAAAAATTACAAAAACTGATAGGCCAAAGAAGAGCCATAAAGACTATAAAGTGGACTATTAAGGATAAGAAAGAAATTATGTATTGTTACTATTATGCAAAAAGCCCAGAATTTTCCGAGAAAATATATACAAAATGATTAAGAGAGAAATTAGGAGGAAAGAAAAATAGTTCCACAAGAAAAACTGTCAGAGGCTTCAAATAAACATTTGTATTTATTAATACAACAGATTTGTGAAAAACAGTATATAGATGAAGAAACATTCATCTGCTTGGAAAAAGAAGCATCTGAGGAAGTGCAAAACTATAAACAACAAAACCTAGAGATTTTTGAAAAGTATAAAAACGAAATATGGATATGGGAAAAAAAGAGAGTTTTGATATTGTACAATATTTATGCAAAGGAGAAAGCCAAATCGATCAATATAAAGAAAGCAGCCTCAAAGATATTCAAAGAGAAATACAAGCAAAGGAATCCAGATATGGAAAACTTTACAATACAAAAAATAAGAAGAGAAAGAAGAAAAGCAGAAAAGGAGATTAGCAATGGAGAAGTTAAAGAAATAGACACTGAGGTTACGGAGTACCTGCAAAGTGAAGGATTCAGTGTAGAAAATCTAATTCAGAAAGCACCACAACAGGATAGAGCAATGGATATCCAAATTAAGGGGAAACCAGTGGAACGGGAAGCAATTGGTCAGGTGCCATATGAAGATATTTTGGAGCCTTCCACAGGAAACTAGTATAAATGTCCACTTGAATCTGGACAGTAAGGGAAGGAACAGAAAACTGGAAACTCTGAATGACGCAGTCAATATTGAGGAGAGATATGCCAGTAAGTTCCTGTATGACAGAGCAATGGATGGTACAGGATGAAATTGAAGAGAATGTGTCACAGGAAGATGCTATAGAACTTTCTATAGAATGCCCGCAGGAAATGGAAAACAAGGGATGTGCCCTCAGTTTGGAAGAAAATGAGCTAAGAGAAGAGTTGCGTGATTTAATAGAGGTAGATAGATATATTAAGATCAATAAAATAAATAGACTGTAGAAGGTCAATAAAACCCGAAAAATCAGAAATTTGATAAAACAAATGAACACAGTAATTAGGACTGTCCATAGAGATCCATGCGATAAAACAGAAGTAAACAGGATATATTACTGTACAGCTAAATTAATCACTGATAAAGTTCTACCACAATAACACAGGGTAGTGAGGGAAAGGAAGGGGAGAAATTGAATACCATCATGGAAGTATAGAACAGACAAAACTATAAGGTAGTTAAGATAAGCAGTGTTATTCTTAGAAAAATATAAAAGAGGGAACAGATCAACAAAAACACTCAGAAAGATAGACCTAATAAAAGCAATGAGCAGTATTAGAACAGACCAGGATCTATCATGGTCTATCGCAAATAACAAACTAAGTATCTAAGCACAGGCAGAAAAACTTAGAAGATACACAGATAAATATAAAGGAAAAGTACAAAATAAGCAATTTATTGATGACCCAAAATAGTTTCATAGAGAGTTGGGAAACAAGATAAAAGGAATTGAAAGACCACTAAAAAAAGAAGAAATAGATACATTTTGGAGAAGTATTTTATGAAGATCCTGTGGAACACAGCAAAAATGTTAAATGGATAGAAGTAAAAGAAAGAATAACAAGACATGAAACAGGATGAATTAACAGCCAGAGCAACTGAAACAAAGTTAAGAGAAGCCTTCAATTGGAAAACCCCAGGCCCAGATGCAGTTCCTAACTTCTGCTTAAAAGTATTAACAACTTTGCACAAAGATTTAGCTATGAATAAGAACTATTTATATGCGCACCCTGAACAGACACCAAAATGGCTAACAACAGTAAAAACAATGCTACTACATAAGAGTGAACCTGCAAGCTACCCTAAAAGCTATAGACCAATAACTTGCCTTCCAACGACGTATAAACTATACACTGAAATTGATGCTGACAGAGTTTATAGTCATTTAGAAGAAAACTCAATTATGGCAGTAGAACAAAAGGGCAATAAAAGAAAGTCATATGGAACAAATAAAGTCATAGTGGAGAACTGTAAAATGGGGACGAATCTAAGTATGGCATGAACTGACTATAAAAAAGCATTTGATAGTGTCCCACATTCATGGATAAAAGAGTGCTTAAAAATATATAAGATACACCCTACACTGATCGACTACATTACAGTGACCATGAAACAGTGGCAGACCACTTTGCAATTAAGACATGATAAAGGACAAATTATTATCCCAGGGATAAAAATTCAAAGGGGGATATTCCAGGGTGACTCTCTGTTGCTGCTGATATTCTGTCTTGCCCTTAACCCATTAAGCTGCCTACTTAACAGCTTAGGCCATAGCTATAATTTGGCTCCTAGAAAACAACAAAGTGTAACAACTTCTCATCTTCTCTTTGTCAATGATTTAAAACTGTATAGCTCATCAGATGAGGAACTGAAAGCACAACTGCAAGTGGTCAAAACATTTTCAGATGATACAAGAATGTCATTTGGTCTTGATAAATGTGCAAAAGCAACCTTTAAAGCAGGAAAACAGCAGCATCAAGAAAATATCAGTTTGGGACAGGAATGTGATATAAAAGAACTTGAGCAAGACGGGGTGTATAAATATTTGGGAAATGATGAGGGATCAGCACTAAAACATGAACAAATGCACATAAACCTTATTAAGGAATACTTTAGAAGACTTAAATTAATCCTGAAAACAGTGTTGACATCTAGGAACAAAATCCAAGCTATAAACTAGTTTGCTCCTCCTATCCTAACTTATAGTTTTGGAGTGATTGACTGGCCCCAAAATGTGTTGGATAAATTAGATAGGAAAACAAGAAGGATGCTTCATGTTCACCAAATGATTTATAAAAATCAGTGTATACCAAGATTTATATTCCCCATTCCGAAGTAGGGATGGGCCTCCTTGAAATTGATTACATGTATAGATCTGCAATCATGGGACTCCACACATATCTGCTGACCTCACAAGACCCAAATGTAGTGAAAGTTTTGAAATATGAGAATAAATCTAAGATGACTTCTCTGCTTAATCTAGCAGAAGCATATTGGCGTCAAGCAAGAACAGAAATCAAACCAGAAGTAGGTAAAAATCAAGCAGCAATTGAATGTGCCAAAAAACAAATGAAAGAATATAAGGTGAACAACCAATCGAGAAGGCAAGAAATGTGGAAAATGCATAAATATAGCTGCAAGTATAGAAAACTTCTGGAAGAACCCCATGTTGATCAGGAATGAATGCAGGAATGGTTAAAGAGAGGTGAATTCAAACCAAGAGATGAAAGGTTAATATTGGTGGCCCAAGATAGTGGGCAGCATACTCATTGGTTTACAAAGTTCATTGAACATGTGGGAGAAACAGACAAATGTAGGTTTTGTAAAACAGAATAGGAAACAGTTGCACACCTCATTGCTGGTTGTGACATACTAATGGCAGAAGGATTGTATACTGAAAGGCATGGTAATTTGGCAAGACTGCTGCACTGAGGATTGTGCAATCATTATGGTACTGAAGTAGCTGAAAAACACTGGAAACATGAGCCACAAAGCATCTTAGAAAATGATGAAGTTTACATCACATGGGATCATCCATTACCAACAGTTCAAAAGATAGATGCTAAAAAAAATGGATATAGTGGCCAATGAAAAGAAGACAAAAGTAGCATTGATCCTTGAAATCACCACACCCAGTGATTACAATGTCTTGCATACAGAGAGACATAAAGTCATAAAATATCAGGATCTGCAGGAAAAAATGAGAGCAATGTGGAAGTAAGATACCCAGACAGTTCCAATCGTAGTAGGAGCAACGGGTCTTATTAAAAAGAATCTACAATCATATGTTACCAATACATGCATGTCCATACGAATTGCAGGAGTCATTACTGGGGGATCTATATTAAAATTGCGAAAGCTCAGTTTGGCAAATACAAATTGATCGACACATAAGTATCGAACACCAAATACTGCGAAGAGCGAATACAGCGAATCCGGAATGTCGAACAACCTTTTTTTGGCCAGCAGGGTGATTGTGGGGATGAGAAAATAAATCCTTTTCCCCACTGTAGTGCAGTCTCGGAGTTGGTATATTTAAGTGGGGGAGGGTGCAGGGGAACGTTTTAAATAGTGTTTTGCTTTAGGTTTGTTATGTTGGGTTTTCCTTACCTGTGTGGCACTGTTGCTTCCGGGAATACGTTCAACGTTGTGGTTTTCGCATTTGTCGTCCTTCGCTGTATTTGGAGTTCGACACTTATGTGTCAATCATTTTGTATTTGCGAAAGTGAGCTTTTGTGATTTTAATATAGACCCATTACTGGCCACACTGCGGGTGCTGCAAAGAGCACTTTTGGCTGATATCAAAGATTGAAACAATACTAATTTCATGAACTTTAATCATACTTTAACTTAGGAGTGGGGTCCATTCCCGTCATGATATTAGAAACCCAAAAGAGTTGCAGAAATTAAAAATAGACAGACCAGTATGTTGCCTGGCCCCATAGAAGTAGTGTTCCTGGCCTTCAACAGTGACTTAATTATTTGCTCTTGGCAGAATGGTGGGGAGGGTAGTTTCAGGTATGTGAATGGGGAAAACTTGTAAGGACTGGGATGGGGGGGGGGTGCCTGTGCTCCATCTATTCTATTAGCTGGTAGGCTTGTTATGTCCTCTGGGCCTGAGTAAATGGTATCATATACTATTAGTTCTGATCAGTGCTGGACATTGTTTCTGAGGTTTACAACATAGTTAAAATGCCTTTGTGGTTATCCTTTTGCTGGGTGGTTATTTTGCCTCATACCTGGCCTTGGTTGATCTGATCAGGGAAGGGAGTTATTTATTTATTTTAGTCAGGTCATTTCTGACACCTTGAGAATTTAGTTTGTTTTTGCATGCAATGAGTGTTTTTTTTTCTTTTATTGACAAGCCTATTAATTTTATGCCCCCCCCCCCTCCCAATAGGGACTTTTTTTAAATTTGGCATTGTATTTATTTCTAAGGGATGCAGATGCATCTATGCAGCTATTTAAATGTTTATAGAACTTTGTGGTGAAGGATTCTACATAAGTTCTCAGGTAATATAGATAGGGAGGTTTGTGAGTTTAGCCAGACCGTCACTCAGTTTTAGTAGATTACTGTTTGCATAATCCATGAATACTGAGCTATTGGTGGCTGATGTAAACTTCAGTCTTAAGGTGAATGTGATTGATTTAATGATCAGATTTGACCAAGGAGGCAGTTATAGTTCATGTGGATCACAACTGTCCCATATTGGTTAAGACCAAGTCATGGATATTATCTCCTCTGGTAGGGGTGTGGACTAATAAGTCTACTGGATTAGTATTTATGAAGTTCAGAAATTTCTGGTGATACATGTTTGAGGTTGTAGAGGTCTCCCAGTTTATGGAAGGGTAGTTTAAGTCACCTAGTAAAATGGTATTATGCTTAATACGTAGGGACTCCAAGCTGGTTAGGCAGGAGGCATGGTATGAGCTGAGGGGGACATAGGGGGTCTTATAATTTTGCCATGCTATGATATGATATTTGTTGATAGTAAGTAGATCTGAAGAAATTCCAGGTCATTATCTTGACCAGCAAGTTTGGAGATGATTTTTTTAAGATTAAGAAATCACGACCACCCTTTCACTTAAAGGATAGGGCCTGGGCATGTGATGAACATTGAATCCTTGAGCTGCTGTGGTGCTCTTACTGGAATTGAACCAAGTGTCTAGGATGATGCATATATCAGTGTTTCCAAGTCAAGAAATGCTTGAATGGAATCAAGTTTTTATTTAAGCTTCTAGCATTGAGCAGCAGTACCTTAATGTTGTCCAGAGGTTTTGTTATGTTGGGAGATTTAGGAGACTGACATCACCTAAAAAAGACACTGTGAGACTGCATAAAGACTTAGCCAATATACAAAAGGCTTAGGGTAAGAGGTTCAGGCCATCCCTGGTATAACAGTTTGGTCTGTGTGCCATTTCTTTCCAGGCTGATATATATTGTGCCCTCTTCAAATGATACCTTTAACTAAGCCAACTGTTAAAATCAATAATTGTTTGTAATGTGGCATCATTCTTAGTGATGGTAGAATGCAGCTCAGGGCTATGTTCATACTTGCCTGGGACACATATTTTGAGAGCTCCATCACATATCTATTCATGTAATCCAGAGAATTATGTCTCAAGTCATGCACCCCCATGTGCACTATGACTTTGTTATATGTGTACTCGTAGTGAAATGACATGAGTGCATGGGTGATGTGACGAATCCTGGCCCCTGATAAGTAGCTGACTGTGACTCTCTTCTTGCACAGTCTGGTCAGTGGTGCATCTGTGTGTATCACTACAGAGTTACCAATTACTAGGATTTTTGAATGTGCAGTGTGACTCACTGATGTATGTTTCATGATGGATACTATCTGTGGTAAGTGCATGTAAGATTGCTGAGGGCATTTGTTTTTTGAGCTTCTACATGAATAACATTTTTTTTAAATGTCCATGACTAGAGTCCTGATTCTCGTGATGAGAGGCTCAGGGCTATACATAGCCTTAACAGCAAGTAGCAGTCTGGGTTAAGCAAACTGGGCTAGAGTAAAGAAAATTATGTCCCTTTTTCATCATATTTCAGCATTATTTTATTGTTTTTTGCATTTTTTTATCCCTGCTGCCTGCCAACCATCATCCATCCCATGATACGATAGGGCCATTTGTATATAACTGTACCATTTTGAGTGGAATCTAGGCTGCAGGTTCAAGAAATGCAGCTTATAAAGTAGTGCACAGAGGAAGAAGTCTGAAGACTCTTGGATAGCTGAAAAGTGCTGCTGTGATGCTCTCTCTTGGATGAAATGAGTAGAAACCTGCATGTCTTGTTTAACGAGTCTTGCTAAGTGTTCACATTTGTGGAGGAAGCTATAGACATGAGGGGTGAGGTTATTCTGTTTCTGGAATCAAAATCTTTTCTATTAACTTTGCACACCTCTAGACAGAAAAACAGTGAACCGTTCTTGGCAAAGATTCGCCTGTTTATTGACTGTGACTCTTAAATTCTTAGGTTATGGCTTGAATGAAAACATCTGATCAAGCCAAATACCCTGATATTTAAAGGTGCCCACCCTTGTAGGTGTATTGTGTGAGAGTAACAGTGACTGCATTTAGGTGACATTGTTTAATCCCATAGATATGCACTTATTAGTTAAAAGAAAACTTCATATAGGTGCACTCTTACAGTACATTAAAGTTATCTTTAGAGGAAGCAGGCATAGGAAGTCCTCACTTATGTGAGCATACTCATCAGGCACCAGGGGAGGGGTTTAGGCCTCATGTAGAAAACCATGATGGCTGCCTGGATGATCGCCTCCATCAATCATCTCTTCCCCTAAGGGGAACAAATGGCTAATCATACCATGGGAGAGCTGATGGTTGGTAGTTAGCAGGAACAAAAGGAATAGAGAAAGGAACAAAATAATGTTGATGGAAGAGTTTTAGAAATGGAGTGGTGCAACACCTTTAATTACAAAAGCAACAGCAGCATTACTGCTGTAAAAACACATGATGCATGAGATCTAATGAGCTTAATTTAAGAATGTTATTTACAAAGGCTATGTATGTGTTTACATATATATACATTTCTGTATACAAAACTGCACCTTGTTTTTCATTTTCTATCATTCTGGAAGACTGCCACAGCTTTTTTTTCTGCTTACATGAACATATAGTTTCATCAGATCCCTTCTTTTGTTGCTATCTGCACGTCAGCTTTTCATTTTTATGCAACTGTAAAAATCTCTTGCAAAGTATTCACCTGCCATATATTCATTCAAGACTCCTACCATACATAACAATACTATATTTATTTGTTTGACTGCATTTATTTATGTTTTGAAAGGAAACACCAAGCTGCTGGATGTTATTCTTTAATAATACCACAGTGAACACAATGCACAGTCCAACAAATACACATAAACGCCCACGAGTTAAAAATGTGTTTTCATCACTATAAAGACTTCATCAGATGAATGCATACCCTCTAAGTGTATGTAATTTATACTAAAACCAATAAACATTAACCAATCAGATAAAGAAATTTATTTAAAATGGTTTAATGAATTTCTTTATCTGATTGGTTAATCATATTTCATGAAAACTTATGGTAATATGCATTACCAGTATAACTAATGCTAAACATCGCTGCAACTTCCAGTGCAAATATCAATGACAGTTTTCTTCAGCAATATCTAAGGTTTCACCTGGTGCCATGTAATAGTCTGTAAGTCACCTATTTAAGAATATATGGAAATATTGTTTATTATCATAATTTCTAACAAACAATTAGCAATATCTCCAGTATAGTGTCATAGAAATGGACATTGAAAATTAATATTTCTGTCTCCCAGGATGGCATTTCACACCATATCCTTCATTAGCACGTAGGTCTCAAAGTTCCAAAAATATGAATATAAATATGAAAACATGAATAATAAGTGGAAACAATGATTAATTTCTCTACTGCAGTACATTGTAGGTTAACAGTTTTAGTGCTATTTTGTTAATAAGCCCGTGCCTTTTCTAATATTGTTTGTTATTAGCTGCTAAATTGCTTAGTTAAAGACATTGAACCCAAAAAAGGACTGGATGCCATAAGGAGCTATTGGTGTTAACTGAAAGTATACAAAAAAGGCATTTTAGGCTTGAGTGAGTATGCTAAAGAAACGTATGCATAATTCAATGATTTATAATACAATACTTTACTTCTTGAATTTGTTTAACCAATTAGCAGGTTGTACTTTTTGCAGCTGACCAATAAAAATCAGACTTTGAAAGGCATTAGCAAGAAGTCCTTCAAATGACAACCACATTTATGTGCTCAGCCACAGAGAAACATGTACAACAGCACTGCTTGCATGCTCTGCCCTCCTGGTTTGCTATTTCTGGCTTTGAGGTTACAGTGCAAAAGGGTGGTCACATCCTTTAGGGTACTTTAACGTTAGTCAGCTTGTAGACATCAGAAATACTGCACATGTATGTTTTCAGAGATATGCTGCTTGGGTATGATATCTTAAATTCAAATTACAAAGAAAGAAGTTAGCTATAAAAAGACAGTGAGTGCTTTATAATAAATGGTGACATGGGTCCCAATTCCAAAACAGGCCTGCGTGAGCCTGCCCCAATCCCAAACACTTTTTCTTGGAGTAAGTGGTTTAATTTGGTGTTTCTATCCAGAAACTATGAAATGTATTTGCCTTGACAGTTTTTATTTTACCTTATTTTATTTATGTACTAAAACAAAATACTACAAAGCAGCTGTCATCCTTTCCACTGTTATGTCAGTCTCAGCATTCCTCTCAAACCTTTAGTGCAAGAAATCTGGACAATGCATGACATAATGGGGAAACAATGGCCCAAACATAGGGATACATTTTAAATATTGCCTTTTTAAACTTAAAAAAGTTGCTAGAATAACAGGAACAGGATCTGTCTAGCATGCATTTTTTTGAAGAGTATGAAGTCTGAAACTCTAATATATGTCATTATTTACTGACTTAATTCCTCAACTCATCTCAGTGATTTACCAGAAAACCACATATTTTATGAGGAATAGGCCAAAAATATCACGCAAATATCTGGACATTCTGTGAAAATCTGGGTGGCAATTGAGAAGTATAAGTCTCAGTCTGAAAAATTAATTCACTAACATTTCACAGACGATAGATTTTGATTGCACAGTCAGTGAGCACCGATAATAATATATTTGATGTCATCTCACACAAACATATACATATATATATATATATATATATATATATATATATATATATATATATAAAACACATACATTATTGCCATCTGATGGAGAAGGCTTGCCCATTTACTCTGCCAGTGGTTTGCAGCTCGAATGTTGCAGTTGCCTCAACTGCCCTCTCTACTCTTTTTTCATCCATTTGTTCCATAACCTTTTGAATGTATCTGCTGTACCCTACAGTTCACCACCTGCTTCAGAACTCTATTCAATGAATTTACAACTATCTCTATGGAGCATCACTTTTGCATATCTGGGTTAAATGTCATTCTCTTTGCAGCTAATGCCCTCTCCAGCCTTTAATCTTTGTTCTCTTATTTAAATGCTATAATAACTCCCTGTGAAGGTTTTATAAAACTAGATCATGAGTCACCACCCCTCCTAGGCCCCGGCAGGGTGATATCCAGAGCTTTTTGCACTCTCTGTAATCTAGAACTTCAGTCCTTTTCATTATCCCTTGCAGCTATTTTTCCTCCCATTGCAACATTGCAGTGACTCTTTACTTGTAAGTTCTCCAGAACTGCATACAGTTGTCTAAGGTCTAAAAATCACTGCTAAAGCTGTTGAAGTATTTCTCTACCTCTGGAGTCACTCTGTATTTGATATTCTTGGTGGTTCCCACCATCTCATGTCCTTTTCCTGGTTCATTTATTTGAACTGCACTTCACATTGTATATTGGTTCCCTGGCTTGCGATTTCACAAATATGTCACCTTATATTCATCTCCATTGTATACTATATGCCACCATTTGCCTTTCTAACCAGTTTTATTCAGTCCCTTCCTTGTTATCTTGTCCACTGTCATTGGATGCTCTTGCTATACAGTGGTTCTAATCCTACTTAAATAACAGGCAACAGGCTGTACTATGGGCAAATACCTTATCGTCCCGCCTCCCAGTTGCCATAGGTGTCCCTCAAGGCTCAATATTGGGTCCTCTCCTCTTCTCCATCTTCACAAATGACCTCCATTCTGTAATTACTCAAGCTACCTGTATCCAATATGCAGACAACTCCACTCTTATATGTTCAGCCACTTCCTCATCAGAACTTTAGTCCCTAACCCAAAACACCATTAGCATAGTTGAGAATTGGCTTCTACTCCGAAGTCTTATCTTGAACCCTAATAAAACAAAAATGCTACTATTCACCCCTACCCATAGAGCCTCCCCACTTAACTTTACTGTTACTTCTAGCAATAGAACTATAATATCTCCTGATCCTACTACAAAACTACTTGGGGTACTTATTGATAATAACCTCACCTTTGAGCCTCACATGAATAACACTATAAAAACAGTGAACAAAAAATGAAGTTCCCTCTACAGGATCAAAACCTTTCTGACTCCACTAGCCAAGACAACTATAGCCCATACCCACCTTATCTCCACCCTGCTATATGCCTCTCCTATCTATACTAAATTATATAAAAGTAACCTAAATAAACTGTCTACCTCCTACAACAATATTGCCAGATTTGCAGCTGGGTCGTCCTATAGGACCCATCATTGTATCGATCTGAATCAACTAGGCTGGTTACAATTGCCAAATCTAATACTTTTCAACCAACTAACAATAGTCCATTAGATCCTGTATCAACCTACAAATACACCAATACTCAATACCCTAATCACCCCCTATAATAATCTCAAAACCCTACGCTCATCTAACAAATTACTAGTACAAATGGCTAAATCCAATAATTCAGCTGGTGACGCATTGTTCCCTAACACAGTGGGTAAAACCTGGAACAGCCTCCCTAATCACCTAACCTCCCTAGCCTCAGCTAACCTATTTAAAAGCAAACTAAAACCCTACCTTAAATCACACTGGTTATGCCCCTGCGTCAACCCATACTAAGTACCAAACCCTTCCCTCGACACCTATCTTCTCATGAGTATAATCTTGTGTCTTCTCTATTGATAATAAAGTTAATGTGACTATACAGCGGACTAATGTCCTGTACATATTTTGAATGATTATCCATAGCCATCTTACACTAGGACTTCTGGTGAGACTTTACAGAATAAGAGTGTCCTTTTACATACTTTGTATGAATATCCATTGCTGTTAGACACTAGCATTTTTTGTGTGACATTTGTGTGTGTGACTTTATAATTAATTGTGTCTTTGACATATTTTATTAGGAATATCCAAAACTGTTTCCACTTGGATTTTTCATATTCAAATGCTAAATCCTATGAAATGTAATGTATGCCTAAGCTTTGTAATGTGCCAATGCCTTTGTACATACCATTGTGTTTATAAACATTTTGATGTAAGTGGAGCTTTTCTCCCCGGGCCTCCACTGAAAATTGACATATATCCAGTTGGACTAGCCCGGTCAACAAATGTAAAATAAATAAATAAATAAATTATCTTCTCCCTCAGCTCATCATAGCTCCTTTCTTGCATTATCTCTAAACAGCTTGATCCTGTTTTCAATGCCCCTCACAAAAGCAGCAGGCCCAGCAGGTCCAGCACCAACTGCTGTTGTGTTGCACCAACTAGACAACCATCTCACCTCTGACAGGTCCCCATTGCCATGGGCCCAGCATCCTCCAGTTAAACCAACTACTAATGCCTTCACATTACTAGCTATTTTTTTGAATGAGACTAAGTCAAATGCTATAATGAAATCCAAACAGACTATACCTACTTGGGATGCCCCCTAGCTCGTTTAGCCACGGCCCACTTACAGAATTGGTTCAGTCACGTAATCAGATAATACTCCTGGATTGGCCTTAAATGGGATTATGTGTGCATAGTAAGCTTACCTGTAATTCATTATTAACCAGGCATTTGCAGCAATTAGAGTGACCTCAGAGATTATTTACAAAAAGAATACAAGGCATAACTAACCTGTCTTATGCAGAGCATTTTAAATTCCTTTCCCTCTACTCAGTCTGCTATAGATTGCTGAGGGGTGATTTATCCCTGGCTTACAAGGCATCCACAAACCCCACACTTATCACTGTCCACCATATTTGTAAGTCAAACAGTACCAGAAGTACAAGGTCTAGGGACCTGAATTTTGTTTGTGACTTAAACAGAACATGCTGGAGAGACAAATATGTGTCCTAGAGACTGACCCTCCTATAGAACAGGCTTCCCATCTATGTCAAGCTGAGTTTGTCTATTACCCAGTTTAAGCACAATCTAAAATAGTGGATGGGAATAGGAAACTTACACCAGGCCTGGCACCCATGTCCCTTATGGATAGAGGTAGCTTATAAATGCCTGGCTCTCAATGTCCTGTTTGGATACAGGACATCATTATTCTTTTGGGAAACATGACTAAGCTTAGAAAGCCCCCCCAAGATCATTAGTTTAGTAAAGATCTATGAATCTATGAAATGCAATTTGATTTGATTTTGTTTTTTATTTTCTCAGAAGTTTCTCCATCACCTTTCCCGCCAATTAAGCATACTTATCAACCTCTTAGCACAAGAAATCTGGATTAAGCCAAAAGTAATGGGAGGACAAAGGCCCTTTAATAGGTATATATTTTAAACATTGTTTTTATAATCTTAGAAGTTGCTAAAATAAAAGGTGCTGTGTTAGCGTGCATTTTCTGAAGGATATGATGCCTGAAACTCAGTTGTATGTTATTATTTAGTAACTGCAATCCTCAATTATTTGTCAGAAAACCACAAATTTTATGAGTAACAGACCCAAAATATGAGGCAGAAATCTGGATATTCTGTGTAAATCTGGACAATAAAGAGGTACGCAATGAGGTTAAGCTCATGTCAGTCCCTCCTATCCTCTGGTATTGCTCTAGTAGCCAATTATCTACTGAATATTTCTTCCAGGGGTTTTGCCAATACCCTGTTCAGGTACATAAGCATTTTAGTTGTAATCCATCTGTTCCTAGTGTCTTGTTTTCTTTCTGATGGACCAGTTCCTGCTCCATCCTCTTAGAATGTAGTCTAATCTGTCTGTGTCTCACCTTTTCTTTCCCTGGTCAGTATTTCCCCTTTTTCTCCTTCATGAAAACAGAGCTGAAGAAGTTGTTTTGTATTTTCACTTGTTCTGGTCCTCTTATATGTTCCTCCTTCCACTGACCAGTTTTACCAGCTCATTCCAAGTCTTTTCACTACTATATAACTGAACATGTGTTCATCGGATCCCCTTGCTTTAATCCATATGACAGCTCTTCAGCAGCATGGCTGTAACCATTTAAATCTCCCATCATGCCCTCATCCTCTCCTTGAGTACTGCTGTCTTTCTACCCTTCTCCTTTCTTCTTCCTCCTGTCTTTTCTTTTTCCCTTATTCCCCTTAACCAGTTTATTTAGCAATAAGTCCCTCCACATTATTTTTCCTTCGCTTCTGTCCTTCCTTCTGTCTGTATCATACACAAGATCCTCCCATTTTTAGTGTACTTTTGTATAACAGATGAACTCCTGTCTAACAACACCCTTATATTAAGCAGACAGTTAGGAAGTACAATGATTGGACGTGGCAATGGACAGGGGAGAAGGGCTTGGAGTGGAACAGGACTGGAGAGGTCTTGCAGATGGGCCAAGTATGTGTTAGTGACGGGCCACCATCTTATCCCAGAAGGAGCAGTGGCAATGACAGCAGCACTGGAACGGTGTTTCTACGTGACTGTACCTTTAAACTTAGGTTGAAGGGGGCGGGACCAGTGATGGAAGCAGAAGATAGAGATAGATACCAAGACACTAGGCAAAGGGAAGAAATGAATGAAGGGCATAGCAAAGAAAGAAAACAGAGGAACTCATAGTATGGCAGGGCATTGCTAATGTGCCATACATGGAGTCCAGGATGGGTAATAAGGAAACTACAAATAGCAAAGCAGGAGGGAAGGGCTGACATAAACTTTATTGAAGTAACATGGACCAACGACAAGAAGGGTAGGATGTGGATGTGCCACGTAACAAGTTATTTAGAAATGACACAGGTGGAAGGAATGGAATGTAAGTGGATAGCTACATAACAAAGGGAATCAGATGTGTGGACAGAGAGTATGAGGAACAGCCCCCTTAAAATTTGGTAAGGAAGCAGTGAAGAATAGAGATGAAAGACAGCACACTTGTAGTTATACTAAATAAAAAGGAGAAGAACTGATGAATTGATAGACACATCAAGACAGCTCAATAAAGGATGATGAGAGAGTGGATGGAAAGAATAAAAGAGTGCGGTAAGTGTAGGATGAGGGGTTATAACCAAAGAGGGTCTAAATCTGCCAGGGATGGAGTGGGAGATCTCCATCTCCAGGATAGAGATGGAGTGAGAGTTGAGTCAAGTCTTGGAATATGAGGGCCCAGCTAATAAACACAGGACTTTAACGGAAAGATGAAATTCTGGATATGGAAATGTTCAGGTGATGGGGTTGCTAGGCAACAGCGATCTTGTCCTGCCATAGTTTAGAGTGGAGTGGAAGGAAGGGAAGAAAGCAAGGAAAAAGCTCCTGCTGCGCAGTTTTAAGGGGGGGAATTCTGCTCAGCTTGATGAAGGGTTATAGATGAGTTAATAAACTGTGGACATACTGAGATGGTAAAGGAACTGCGGAAGGGGTCATAGACAGAGTCCAACAGGCAAAGGAAAGGGGTGTGAGGAACACAAAGGGAATAAGAAATTGCCACTGTGGATACATTGATATGAGAAGTTAGTGATTAGGGCAAAAGAGAGAGAGAGAGAGAATGTACAAAAGGTGCAAGGGAAGGGTGAGGAGCCAAATGGGACACAGTACAAGAAAGTAACCAGAAGACTTTCAGATGAGGTGAGGACAACTAAAGTGTTAAATGAGCATACGATGGCAGAAGGCGACAAGTAGGGGAACAAATTTTTATTTTTTCATATATGGTTCATGCAGTGAAGTGATTTTTTTGTTTAACTTGATCAGATGCGTGCAGTTAAGTGAATGGTAATATGACAAAAGACAAATTATTCTAAGGTAAGGACAGCATCACACTTCACATGCAGGATGTATTAAGTATGATTGTAATAGTTTCTAATAGTCCTGTACTAGGAGCAAGAGAACAAACAAAAAATTTACAGTCATATTTGGATATGTTATCAATACATGTAACCCCACATGAATAACAGAAGGATGCAATTCTGGATACCTTATGGTGCTGAGAAGAACACTTGCCAAACATCAAATACGAATCAATACTGTGCTCATAAACTCTATATTGTACCCTGAATTAGGAATGGATCCATTCCCATCATGGTAGTACAAAACCAAAATATTTGGGAAAATTAAAAAAAAGAGACTTTAATTCCTGCACCTCTTGCTTAACATAAGTAACTCCAGAGTTGCAAAATTTTAGGAATAGTTATGCAATCGATCAGTAAATGCCAATGTTCATAACTGAGTTCATTCAATAGAAGTTTACTGAAAAAAAACTCAGGTTAGACAACCAGATACCAATTTTTCAATGTATTGTGGAAAAGAAGATATAATGAGCAAAGGTTATCACTATGAGTAATGACAGGAGAGAGAGAGAGAGAGATATCATAAAAGTAGGGAACAGTAGTACTAAATGAATTATTTGCCATGATCTTAATGTAGCTAGGAAAGGCCAAGGTGCTCTGATGGGAAGGAACCATGGCGAAGAGGGGGAAAAGCAGTGCACCAAAATCAAAAAATAAAGCTAAGAGGTAGAGTGGGAACCGGTTACTCTAAGGTAGGATAAGGAGAAGGAACTACATAGGCAGCTTCCCAATGTTTTTATAAATCTGGTCAGTATGGAGGTAGCTCTTCTTATGGACATCACTGACCTGGAACTGCCTGGGACATGGAATATGGCAACAATAGTACACTTACGAGGAGGGGGCTGGAAAAAGAATAATGATGGAAGGTCAGTGATGGCATGTAAAATTATGGAGGAAATCCAGACGTAAATGTCTGACTGCTTTCTTACAGGAAAATGATCTGCAGGGCAACAACCAGCATGGTGGGTTATAGACTTACTGGCCAAAAGGAGTGGTCTGTCAAACCTAATCTAGTTTTATAACATAAACTAGGAAAGTAAAACAACCAACGAAAATACAAAAGGCTGTGAAGAAAGGAACGGACGCTCGAATAACTGAATAATTTAATGTAAAGCGCTTTTCGTTTGCCTCCTTTGGCAAACTTCTTCAGACAAAACTAGTGTTAAAAAACAGGTGTTAAAAAACAGGCTCTTATATAACAATTGCCATGATCAATGTAAAAATATAAAATAAACATATTAACTAGTAACCAACAAATAAATATTTTTACATTCGTCCTTAAAATTTGGACTTAATTTAAGACATTTAGCTTTTATGTGTCTGTATAGCTTTAAAATGTATTCACCTCTTAATTGTGATTAATTGATCATGGCAATTGTTATGTAAGAACCTGTTTTTTAACACTAGTTTTGTCTGAAGAAGTTTGCCAAAGGAGGCAAACGAAAAGCGCTTTACATTAAATTATTCAGTTATTCGAGCGTCCATTCCTTTCTTCACAGCCTTTAGCTTTATAACATGATTACTGGGTAATTACATGGACTGTCAATAGGATTGCTATAAATAGACATGAGCTATGTGGACTTCAGCAAGGCATTTGGTTTAGCCCACACAAATGGCTGGAGGTAAGACCAAAATCTGAGGATATGGGTTGTGACTTGACTGGAGAATAGGAGATGGAGGACTGACTTAATTTCAGATACATCAAAGTGATTGAAGAACTGAATCAATTTCTGCATAGTCACACAAATGTAGGTGCTGCAGTCAGGAATTAGGAAAGATTCTAAAGAAGATACTACAAAGGCTGACCATGTGAGCAGAAAGGTGATTTCTGAGGTTCAGTACAGACAAATGTAAAAGTTTTACATTTGGCTACAACTCTGATATGAAATATTACACAGAGAGAGAGAGAGAGAGAGAGAGTGAAGCAGAAGACAAAGAACTGTAGGTTTATATTACACACAGATTGGATCACTAAAAGCAGAATGAGCGGGTCATGTCAACAATGCAAAGAATGCTGGGGTCTATATCATTTAATCAAACTTACTACTTGTTGAATCCCTATTTGGTGAACCCTATTCATCGAAGACACAAATCAGCAAATGGACTTTTCAGCAATCTTTTTCCTAGGGCTAACCAATGGTAGGCCAACTTAGCGACTGTAAAAAAATATATAAAGTTTAAAACCTAACTGGGTGGGGGGCTATGTCACCCACACCCACAATGTGGGGGGCTGCACCTCCCACACACCCCCCAACTAAATATACCAACTCCGAGATAACACTACAGTGGAGAAAAGGGCAAATTCCAGATGGTGACCAACCGTTGCTTTGCCCTAGGAAAAGTTCAATGAAAAGTCTATTTGTTGATTTGTGTCTTCGACAAATAGGGTTCGACGAATAGAGATTCGACAAATAGTAAGTTCAATTAAATGATATAGACCCAGAATGCTGGTGGTGGATCCTCAGGGAGGTAAAATCCATTAGAAAAGACTCAATGCCCCATTGCTACCAGGGCGTAATCAGGCCACTTTGAATACCGCATGCAGTTCTGGAGACCATACAAGAAAAGGATATTACTGAAGAAAGATTGTGTTTGGTATGAAGGCATAAGGGTATACAATTCTTCTCACTTGAGCCCAGGAAAAAATGGTGGGAGGGATATGATGTCAGTACACAAGATCAAGCATGGGAAATGTGAGGGGGTCATTATGAAGATGAAGTAGGGCTAGGAGGAGGGGCATCAAGCAGTAGATCATAGGGTCCAACTGCCTCCTGGCTCTGCAAAATATGTTCTGCATGGATCGGTTGGTTATGAGTCCCTTGAATGGATTACCAGAATGAGTGTTAGAGAAAATATCCATGGAGACATTCAAGAGAATGTAGAAAGAGTGAACTTTAATGCTCAGACGGTAAAAACTATTTACCAATGTCACAGCTGCAAACTCTGGAGAGCAAAATGACAAACTTAGACCCCTACTTCAGTTGAAAATCAGTTCTAATTGTGAACTGTATACTAATGACTCCATGCAGTGTCCATAAAGCATTAGAAATTCAAAATGTCATGTCAATCACGTGAGTGCCTCATCCTTGCAAGCCAGTTTCCAGTCTCCTATTCTAGTTCATAGGACAATACGAGGCTATTGGCCTGGAGACCCTTATAAGCCTTGCCAAGAAAAAGATGTGGATACCGTCAGACTGAAACCATCAACACCATCACCCATGCTAATCTCCCTAGCCCACTGAACCACGCAGGCTGCCAGCTATAGTCTATAATAAAAGGATTTCATTGGGTAATAACAAGACACTTGATACTTCTGAGCTGTCCACAAGAGATTGACCACCAACTAGGAGCACAAGTAGCTAATGGTCAAGCCTGTCTGCTCTTCTGACTTCTTTCTCTACAAATGAATGATCATAGCTTTTCTGTTTTGAGAACTTAAGACAGTTTAGAATGCTGGCACAACACATCATCTGCATCTTTTAAGTAGAACAGAAATAAAAGAATATTTCTTTTTGAAACAAATATTATTCAAGTATAATTACCAATGAAGTGATGTGGCATTAACTTTTAGAATTTCTCAAAACATATTTCCCTTTTAGCCTAAAATAAAGTTAGTTCATTATCTATGGCAATAAGTACACTTCCAGGGAGAACATTTGAGAAGGCCAACCCAGTTAGCTTCTGCTCCTCCTTTCCCCTTTCCACTTTACAAAAAAAAATGTTTCTAAGCTTATTTCCTGCCTTTCCTATAAGTTGTCTAGTCCAGATACAGATTTGCTGTATCCAGGACTGTTTGTAAGCTTCTGAGCCCCCAAGCCTTCCTGTGTTGGAGGGAAGCCATCTAGCTTAATTTTGTTTCTTAGAACTAGCCAGTTTTCTAGTTTCAGCACTCAAATCTGTTTCTTTGAGCTCAGCACTTGTTCAGAACTCATTGTAAGCACTAAATAAGCTACAAATTACTACAGCACTCAACTTTCCTCACTTGTCTAGAGGAAAACAGTTTTTAGTACTTAATAAATAAGCACAGGTGTCAGCTCCCGGTGTTTTCTCCTGTCTACCTGATGAATCTGGGCATCTTGGGGCAATGCAGCAATTGCCTCATGTACACAGACAACCCTCTCCTCCTACCACCCAACACTACAACCTGTGAGAGATGCACTTATATAACCAAACTGGAAGCAAAGCTCTCTTCACCCAAGACTGGACTAGACAGTCAAGAGGAGAAGGTAAACATTTGCACCACACCGTACTCATCACATAGTCCCTCAAAACCTACACCACCAAAACACACACATAGAAACACAAAACACACACCTACATTCATGGAGGCTCTCAAAAAAAATCTACCCAAGCAACAGGGACCACCAAAGCAGAAACGCAAGCAACCTCCACCCCCCAACACAACCCAAATGATGCATAGCCCACAAACTCAGTGTGCCACTCAATGACAGCCCATAAGGCATAACAACGTACCTAACACTCTAGTCATAGGTGACTCTATAGTCAGGTACACTGATGTTCCACTCACCAGGCTAAACAAGGAGAAAGTCACTGTCAGCTACCTGTCAGGTGCCAGGATCCACCACATAATGCATGCACTCAGGTCACTCTACAGCAAGTACAAATATGACTCTGCCATTGTCCATGTTGGTGTGAATGACCTGAGACATACCTCCCTGGACTACATGAAAAGAGACATGGAGGAGCTTTCTGATTTTGTAACCCAGGCAGGTATGACCCTTGCCCTGAGTAGCATCCTGCCATCACCCATAATGATACCACAGTACAAGGACAAAATGATTGACTTTAACAATTGGCTAAGCTTCTGGTATCATTCTAAGGGGATCCAGTATCTGTCTGCCTGGGATGACATGATTGACAAACCACGATGCTTTGCCAGAGATGGCCTGCACCTGTCGTCCTTGGGATTCCGGATACTGGCTAAGGCTCTTGCACCCCTATAGTGCTTTTTTTAGGCAAGATCCAAATGACAAATGCACCACAGTAACAGATACAAGCAAGTAAAATCTGAGGGTAATGCTACTCGATACTAGAAGTCTAACCCTCAAAATGCACTCACTCGAGGCACTCCTTAAAATGGAGAACATCGACATCTGTGCAATGACAGAGACCTGGTTCAAGGCTCCAGAGAGCACCCCTGCATTATCATACCACACCTTTCGGCCACCTAACTTGGACCGAAGCACTAAAGGCAGAGGCATGTCCATATTCATTAAGGATATCCACACCTCCAGGCTAGTTGCTCAGCATAATGCATCTGAGATTATCCAAGTGCAATTAACTCAGGGCAAGACTGCAATGCAAATTGTAGCTTGCTACAGATCCCCCACCACGCCCCAGGATTCCCACTCCACATTTCTTGATACACTGGAAAATATTAGGGTACAACCTAACACCCTAATAATGGGCAATTTCAACTACCCCACCATTAACTGGGAAAACTACTCATGTACCAACTCTTGTGCTCAACGTTTTCTGGAATTCATAAATTCCAATGCCTTGGATCAATTTATCCACACCCCACCAGGGGCAGCAATATTCTAGACCTAGTCATTACCAACATGGGCAACCAGTGTTCCACACCAGAGGTCAATTCCTCGTTGGTCAGATCCGATCACAAGCAAATCACCCTAGACATCCACATCCCAGCCCCACCCCCCATTAGGGAAACCACCGTAAAAAATTTCTCCAAAGCCAACTTCACACTTCTTAAGACAGAAGTGGCAAACTTCACAACACCCATGCTGATGGACAATAGAGATACGACTGCTGAATCCTATAAAATTGCACTTTATAAGCACTTACACGAGTGCATGGATCGTGCAATCTCTAACAGAACCAAGATGCTATCCTCCAAAAAAGGAAGCCAATCTGGTGGTCCCCTGCTATAAACAAACTCTACAACAGAAGAAAGAAACTGTTGCAAAATAGAGTAAAATCCCATGATTGGAGGGACTCAGTGGTCAGCCTCAGTAAGAAGCTGAGATCCCTCATAAAATTCTCCAAAGCTAGTTACAAAAACAAAATTGCCACTGATTCTAAAGACAGCCACAAAGCATTCTATAGCTATGTCAAGAATCTCAATGGCAACACTCAGATCTGCTCTGAGTTACAGCACAATGGCACTAAATATACAGAACCAACTGATATTGCCAACATCCTGGCAGATAGGTTCAGTGCTAACTTTACCACTCTCTCATCCCCTATGCAAAGTACCTGTAATCACGGCTGCACAGGTAAAAAACACACTCTCCAAAGCCAAGAACACAGCATCCATGGGACCTGACAACATCCCAGACTGCATTCTACATGAACTACAGAATGAACTGGGACCCCACCTAAGTACCATGTTCAATCATAGCCTCACCTCAGGCTTTGTGCCCACTGAATGGCGCACAGCAACAGTTATCCCACTCCACAAAGGGGGAGCCACCATGGACCACGGGAACTACTGCCCCATTAGCCTGACAAGCCTGGTCTGCAAGGCTATGGAGCGTATCATCATGGAACTTATAAACAATGACATTGGTAATCTCCAAACTCTGGACCCTACCCAGTTCAGGTTTGTAAAAGGCAGATCATGTCTCCTAAACCTGATAGACTTCTTTGAAGCAGTCACCAAAGCTGTAGATGACGGTAAGGTGGTACACACAGCCTATCTAGATCTCGCCAAGGCTTTCAACACCATCCCCCACTCTGGAATTATAGACAAACTCACTAAACTAGGTATAAATCCCTATGTCACAAGATGGGTTGCCAACTGGCTCACTGACCGAACCCACACTGTGAAAGTAGCAGACTCTAAATCCAACTTCAGACCAGTGACAAGTGGAATACCACAGGGTTCAGTCCTAGGTCCTCTCCTGTTTGGTATCTACTTCTCTGAAGTACAGGCTAACACAGAAGGTCTTTGGCTAACAAAGTTTGCAGATGACTGCAAACTAGGGGCTATAATTAAATCTCCTAACGATGTGGACATCCTACAAAAAGGCCTCACTGAGACAGATGCCTGGTGTCAAAGCCATGGCCTCAAGCTTAATGCCAAAAAGTGCATTGTCATCCCTTTTGGCAAAAACTCTGTACCCATGAACTACCACATAGGCGGTAGTCTACTTAACACCGAAAGTGTGATAAGAGACCTTGGGATACAGGTGGACAGTAGTCTCTCCTTTGATAATCACGTTGCCACAGTAGTCAGGAAATCCTTCTATGTGGCACACCTCATCACAAAAGGATTCTCATCCAGGAAAAAAGAGGTCATTGTTCCCCTCTACTCATCACTCATTAGACCCATTATAGAGTACAACACCCCTTTTGGTATGTACCTCACAACTCATCTACAACAACTGGAAAGGCCACAGAAATACCTCACAAAGAGGATTACCGGCCTCAAACAGATACCCTACGCAGACCGTCTCAAAAAACTCCAGCTTTACTCCGTCACATATCGCTTACTCAGAGGCGATCTCTGCCTAACATACAAAGCTATGTCAAACCCAGAGCTGTTGGACATGCTCCACGTAAAGAAATTCCTCCGAGCTACGTGCGCTAGGGACCTAAACCTTGTCACCACAATAAACAGAACATGCTGGAAGGATAGGTTCCTGTCTCAGAGTCTTCCCGTACTCTGGAACAAACTACCTATCTATATCAAACAAAGCTCCTCATTAGCACTCTTCAAGAAAAATCTTGATGATTGGATGGAAGATAGGAAATTCACCCCGGGGATCAATTCTGTGGCTCTGCTTGACAGGGGCACAGGAAAATAATTTTCTTGGGTGGCAAAAGCCAGGGTATCGTTTGGCTAGGCTTATGTAGGCCCTAGGGCCAATAGCCTAGTTCCTACCTATGAACCTATGAACTATCATACCAACTAGATTATGTTGATTGTAACCTGCATAATCCAAAGTACTATAAAGAAAACATTTAAGTTATATCATAACACATATAGTTTTAAGAAAAACACGTCTCTATGATTCTTTTATAACATCTTGGAAATAGTTTATCAGTGTCATAGTCATTTATGATGAAATAGGTTGACATGACTGCTGTCCCTACAATGTTGAAATGAACAGTAAATCAGTTACTAAAATGTCAAAGCAGCCTTAGCAAAATCAAGATTGCTTTTATTTTATTTATTTAACATTTGTTGACTTGGAAAGTCCGACTAGGACAGAGCCGATTTTCAGCACAGGTCCAGGGAGAAACGTTCCAGACATGTCTTTAGAATGTGGGAGGAAACCGGAGTACCTGGAGAAAACCCACACAAATGCAGGGAGAAAATGCAAACTCTGCACAGAAGGCACCCCAGCTGAGAATAAAACCAGAGAACCTCTTACTATGAGGCGACAACCTTAACCGCTGCACCACTGTCGCCCAACCAAAACTCCAAGAAAAAATCTTTGGAAATTAAGCCTTCTCAAGTCCTCCATCAAGGTTGCAATTCTGAATCCACACCCTAGGTTCCCACCTCATATTGGTCCATGCAAGGTACCCAATGGCATGAGTGGAGGTAAACTTCTGCTGAGCTGCATATGAGTTGCATGCTACTAATCTCAAGTGTTGCTACTGGGCTTGCAATGAAAACGGCTCCATGAGACTGCATTTTGTGAGAATGTTGTACTAGCTTATATTCAACTATATAATTATCATGTGTAGTCCCTGAAGAAGATTTAGAATAATGAAAACCTTAGGGCTTGAGAAACATCATTCAATGAAAGTGTGTTCCCCATTATAGTTTTAATCAAGTCCATGATGTCAAGCACACGGTAGGGTTCCAGTTAGTACAGGTAATGCATGTTTGTTCTGATTAACCACTTTCACCAAGACAAACAGTTCCTTTAGAAAATTGTGCTGTCTTCTGTCTTTAGAATCTGTATTAATTCATTTTGTTATTTTGGTCTGAGTCTCTTTTTTTACCAGTTACTCTTGTTTGTTACAGTATTCAGCCAAGTATGGAATCTTTTGTTATTAAAACTGTATTTAAACATCTAACTTGCTGAAGTTATTTATTTTGTGGAATGCATAGAACTTTTGTGGCCTGTTAACATCTCTTGTCTCTGTGAGATTCTATGTATAATTGCTGTTCTGATTTTCTGCTCTTAGCCATAATATTTTCTATATTCCATGTACCTGTCCTGAAGCCATAAAACAGCTTTACCTTTCTATACTTGCTGGTTATTACAACTTTCTAAAATGACTGTTGTTAAAAATGCAAATCTTTCAAGTATAATAGCCACTAAAGTAATGTGGCATTCACTTTTCGAATTTCCCAATTTTATTTTCTTAGAGAAGTCTGAAATAAATTAATTTATTATCTAAGGCAATAAGTAATGCATGGTACCGACAAAACTGCATTGTTTGTGACCCATCAACTCTAATGGAATGTAGTAAGCCAAACCTTAAAAAAAATATTGTCTATTAGGCTATCACTGTATTTGAATAAGTAACTGTTTTAGATTCAACAACAGGAAACGTAATGCTCATCTTATTAACACAAATGGGTAATCTGTGTTTTTGACTGGATCACAGAAATCAATACTTTATCAGGTAAAGATGAGTTACATGGCTCAGATATACGATTGGAACTCTTTGTCATTTTTCATCAATTTAACCTAGCAAAGCAGGTACATATTAGTTACTCTAACACATCATATAGAAATGTAGACCAGAACGCTTCTCTTACTTGGACCTTTGTTCTCACTCCTTTAAACTGATAATTACCATAACTGTAAACTCATATTTGATGTTATTGTATTTTTTTATTTTATTTATTTATTTTTGTTAAACTTTCAGAATCTGGATCACCTTGTTCTTTTTTGTGTAATGTGTATGTCATGCAAAATGGTTTCACTTGTTACAGTGAAGATCTTTTTCAGTTTCTGTCTCGGTTGCTTTCAGGCACATACTGTTCGATATTGCACAGTTTGCTGTAAGATTAACATAGTCTTCTGCAGTGTTATTGTGTCTTTCTTCTTTAATGTATTCATGACAGACCATGAGATGTAGTCATCTATAAATTTTGTATTTCTTTTAAACTGAAATGTGCATTGATATTGGATTAGTCTTTGGGTCTACCCTTCAATCCTTAAGGGATGCTTGGACTTTGAGTTATTTATTCTATTAATCTGTGGTAGGACGGTATTCATAAACCAGGTACACATTTGGTACAGGGTAGAAATTACATATCAGAGCCACATTCAATTCAGATAGGCCCCAGTGGCCTAATGAATAAGACATTGGCCTCCTAAGCCAAGGACTGTGGGTTCGAGTCCCATCTGGGGTGATATAATCTTGATACAATACAAGCTTAACCTCAAAAAAGGGCATAGCAAAATTAATTTAAAATGGGTGGCGAACGCCAAACACACTCTGGCTAGGCTTATAAATGCCCTAGGGCAGATAGCCTAGTATGAACCTAAAAGTCCCAATAGTCCCAAGAACAGCCTGTGACCAGTTATAGAGTAGGTATGCAAATAACATTAGTTATGGTTCTCGGTTCATAAACTTGTCAATTGCTGTGTTAAGATTTCAGGGAGGTATTGGAGTATTTGAAAGTATCTAAAGCACATAAAGCTTTGCAGACATACCTGCTAATCCTGTACACATGATGTGCTCAGAAGTTTGCAATGGAGCAACAATATCACCGATAAAGTAAGAAAACATCAGGATATTACAGTTTATGAAATTGAATGCAATCTTACATCCCATAAGTACATGGGAACCATGGCAACCATACCTGTACCTACCTACAACAGCATCACTGATAAAGGAAAAATCATCAAGATATTATGGTTTATTAAATAGGATGTAGTCTTCCATCCCATAAGTATATGAGAACCATGGCAACCACACCTGTACCTACCCACAGCAGCATCACTTATAAAGGAAGAAAACACCAAGATATTATGGCTTATGAAGTTGGATGCAATCTTACATCCCATAAGTACATGGGGACCATGGCAACCACTCCTGTCCCTACCTAAAACAGCATCACTGATAAAGGAAAAAACATCACGATATTACAGTTTATGAAACTGAACACAATCTTATATCCCATACATACATGGAAACCATGGCAACCACACATGAACCTACCCACAAAAGAATGAGCCTTCAACTGGTTAGCAGTACAGAGTAAGTCTATATTTCTACTAAGGACATTTTTTTAAAGTTATAGTACTATGCCACTGTCCACCATAAATAGATTGCTCCATACCAGGGAACAAGCAAACCAAATGATGCCATACTCCTACAGACCCACACTTCAAAACTAATATGGGTGAAAGGCCCTATCTAGGCTTGTTCCAACCATTAAAAACAACACTCCAAGTGAAATAAGCCCAGAACAGACAATTAGCAGCTTCAAAGCTAAACTTAAGGAGCATCCACTTATTGAAAATCAATGTGCATGCAACTATGATAACTGCTGATATAAGCAAGCAGTACTGTGGTGCTGCGGTAGCGTTGTCACCTCACAGTAAGACGTTGTCCTGTTCGATTCTCAGCTAAAGCGTCTTCTGTGTGGAGACATGCGTGAATGGACGTACCTTCGTTGAAGGTTGTGTGTCAGGGCTGGCAACTCAGTACGTAAAAATCTACTGCCAATCCTTCGTGGACCGGAGTTCCGCTGTGGTGACCCCTAACCGGGAAAAGCCAAAAGATACAACAACTGAAGTTTCCTTAAACCAAGCCTCTTAATTTTTGTATGGCGAGTATATTTATATAAAAATGGCAATATATTTCTACAAAAGCTAATATTTTATTTGTATTACATTTAGATTTATCATCTCTGTCTATATCTAAACTTCCTTTGCTCTCGTATAATGTATATGTAAAGCATATTTTTACATTTGTGAGCTCATATGAGCCCAAATCATGGCTGAAAAGGCTCATCCACCTAGTTATCAGACTGAAATAATGGGAGACACCTCAGTACCAGATACTTTCATTTGCATGATATGCAAATCAGAACGGTAACTAGGGTGGGGGAAAAGGGCAAGCACCAATGGGTTCAAAGTGATGGTGGTATGATTGGCAGAAGCTGATTGGTAAGTAGTGCAGTAGCCATATTTATTTCTGTGCCAGCATGGAAATGAATTACAATACTGCTCTTCAGCCTGTCAGATCAAGCAAAATACTTTTTTTCTACTGAGATTACGACTCAGATTTCATTCCCCCACCCCAATTAACCTTTTATATCTTCCTAGAACCTAAGTGGGTGGAAAAGTAATTAAGTTTCTGCTGTCCAGGGTAACTCAAGTTGGTGCATAACTGCTTTCAAATCCAAGTTTACTACTAATAACACAGCGCATTGATGATGCTACCAACAGGTTTTGTCTATGGCCTTTACTTTTGGATAGCTTGATATATTGCAAACATTAATTACAGATTCTGTCTGTCTGTCCTCCTTAGTTTTAACTTTTTGGTCTTTGGTAGGGTTACTTTGGTAGCAGGTATGTCATCAGTGCCTTATGTGTCACTCAAGAACTGGGGAGAAACCCAATATGAAAAGACTTGTCCATTTTTCTAACTTTTCATCTCTGCTTCATTGTTTTATCCCAAGATGAAGGCAATCATTTTATGTGACTGAACCAATTGCTTCACTAAAGGGTTGATGTGAAGTTTCATCTAGAATTTTTTAATTTGTCTCTCACAGTGTACAGTTCATTATGCACTCTTGCAAAGCTGTTTAGCCTTCCACTTGGTTCAATAAATGAATCATCTGTACAGATAATTAATACTAGCAAACTTCGACTGACAAAGGGCAAAACTACTCTAAACCTGCTTCGGTCCAAATGTAACCTGGTTCGACAATGTACTTGTAAAAGAATGAAGATGGTCACTGATAAACTTATCCTGTTGTGATTTAGAAATTATACTGATATGGTAAAACATGTTTTTTCTAATAATTAGACTCATTAACTTTGGTTGCAGTTTCCAGGGTAATTCTGAGATTAATTAATGTCTGTGAATATATGAAAAATTATTCTTCCAGTAAATCCTTTGAAATTACTTCTTTAAACTAATTGTGCTAACAATTAGAATTTAGAATTATGGACTATAATTTTTAGCTGTGATACCACAAGTATAGAAGTACTGAAATATTTAATTTATTGATCATATTAGGCTATCTGCATAGCTAAAATAAAGTTACGTATTCAAATAGGCAAATTACAGCTGATATTCAACAGTGGAACATGTGATCCAAAATGCAATATTCCCAAACTACAGGCTGATTAGAAAAAACAACTATACATTGATGTACATAAATGCTCCATGCTTACAGACATAATTTATATGATGGTAAAGCAAATGTAATTTTTTAAACTGTGATTGTTTTATTTAAAACATGGAATATGTGTAGTCTGTAAAAATGTAAATAATCCTGAGTATGCATCTGCTTTCAGTGGAAATTCAGTAATACTGCAAGAAACTAAAACAAATTCTGTCTTCTTAACTGTGTTGACGTTTACAGTCCTTTTCATTCAACTAAAGCATTATCTCATATTGTCACTAACTTGTTGAATTTTACCTCCCTCCTCTCCCGAAACACAGTCAGAGATTGTCAAAATAGAAAAAATATCATTCACATTTGAACAAAATAGAAAATACAGAACCCAAGACTAATATCTGAGAAATCAGCAGTTAGTTATTGCCACAGTTTTGTAATATGGGCAATGAAATTTCATTCCTGAAACAGAGTTCAAAGTAGAATTTACATGCCTGTAAACCTCTCCAACTAGTATTTAGATGTACAAGTCAAAGATACAATGAAAACCAAATGCATAGAAAACCAAGCACATCTTTAGCCACTGGTAGTGAAAGGAAGGGATAGGTTCCTAGAGTACTTCTGTATGGAATCTATTTGCACAAAGACATTTGTTCAGTATTTTATTTGTGTAAGTTTATAGCTGTTTACATAGTTTGTTTAAAAAACTGCACTATTAAATTTTATTTATTTCAAGGAAGATTTTTTTATTTGATTTAAATATTTGTGGCTCTTTGCTTATTTATTAACTTAAGGACAAGTGTATTGAAATGGTGTAAATTCTAGGCTTTCACCTTTGAAAGAACACTTTTCAAGCTATTATTACTATACCAATATTTAACAGCAGTCATATTTTAAGGGTAAACGATCATTGTGTTCTTGGTGTGCCAGAGGGGTATAGCTGTTGGCAGCAATGCACTAAAGAAATTGGAAATATCATGGGTACTTGTGCAATATTATTTAACTCCTCCTGAAAAACTCTGTGTTTGTGTGCTATTGTGAAAAAAATTATTTTGAACAATTTTTCACTTGCTGTGAGTAAGATAGCTCTGCTAGGTACTGTGCTGGATCAAAGTGAGTGAGATCATGGGATGCCAGAAATTTTAACTATGCTGCACAGCTGGTTAGTGTAAAGCCTGTCTGGGTGCAGCAAATGCTGGTTATTAACCAAACAGCACTGTGAGTTTACTGTAAGATCTTAAGACTAACTACCACTTGCAAAATTATTTGGTGGCAGTATTGTGAATTTAAAGTCTGTACCATCATGTATTAGATGGAAGCAGTGGGGTAGATGGTAAGACCATAAGCCCCTGCTTGCCAAATATAAATTGGCAGCAGGAGGATTATACACCCTTTCATCACAATATAGATGTACACACACGCACACGCACACGCACACGCACACGCACACACACACACACACACACACACACACACACACACACACACACACACACACACACACACACACATCCTATACTGTATCTCAGACCAACAATCAAATAAAGAAAAGTCTAGTAGGTCTGGCAACATTATGCTGTAGTTCTAACTAGTTCAATTATTCCAAATACCAATCAGGAATCATTTCCCATTTAATTTTATAGCATCCAGAATTAACTGCACAGAATTAAACTCAATGTCATATAATACAGAAAAAGGAGGGTAATAGGTAGGCACTGTGCATGCTGTTCAAGAGGACATTGAGGAGCCTGTGAAAATTTCTCATTTAGTACAGAGCTCTGCCTGGTTAAGTGACTTGCTCAGAGTTAAAAAGTAGGCAAATGGAAATTGAGGGAATCAAACTCTGGAATATATGAAGCAGGCTTATTGCCTTAATCCTGTGTGCTAATTGCGAGATGAGATTTTGAAAACCATCATGCATTACCTAGATAGAAACATATGGAAAAATGTTGCTCCTGTGACTTGAAACTAAGGGGGTTTATTGTGAGTTATATGTGCTTTCATCAATTGGCAAGATGTCAGTACAAAATAAAGTTGAAAGGGGAACCAGGACACTTCTTTCACTTAAAGTATGAGAAAGGGACACATCGGAGTAGAATGCAACAGTGACAACTGGTATATTCCCACTATACTTCCCAGTCCCCAGTATTCTCCCACTTAAATACAGACAAGTCTGTACATACAAAATTTATTGCTAATGCAGGCATTAGTCCTCTGTTCACCTCTATGACCAACCAGCAACTCAGAATATGTGAGTGAGAATGTCTGAATTCCAACAATGTGCATGTCATTTGTTATAGAAGGGTCATAGATGTGAGAGGAGGAAGATGTCAGACTCCGTCTCCCCACACTCGCACAAATGGTACAGTCCAACAATGTGGCAGAAAACAAACTAACCACTTCATTATTGTCTAAAAGAGTGTTGACTTTTTCTTTGTCAAACTTTCCAAATTATATTTAATCTCTATGATCTTAATGACAGGAAATTGAGACGGGAGGCATGAGAGAAATGCCTGAGCCAAAGTTGATGCTATGGAAACACGCAATACTATTATATTAAGGCCTTAATTTTCTTTTTTTTATTACTTGACTGGATTTGTCAAATTGTTAACCACTTCCATTATGAAGACAAGTGGAGATAAAATCTGAAATAAGTGCAATCAGATGGTGTGATAAAGTTATGTTGTAAGAATCACAGTAATTATACACTACACTAATCCTAGGAATACATACATTCAGTTAACAAGCCATTTAACAAGCCATAAGACCTCATGAGATACAGGAATAATGTCTAATGTTAGGTAAAATCAGTAAAGTCCAAGGGCAGATGTGAATTTTACTTGTAATCATTGTTTCTAATTATATTAATTATTTACTTGTTTGCTTGTGAGTCTAATTATTAAGCAGATAAGACTGACTAGACATGAGTGCCTGTTTTCGGTGTTGAACTGGTAACACTGGTCTCAACGTTGAACTGGTAACACTGGTCTGACTACTTCTCCTGCTAAGAGTTGTGTAGTATGTGACTAGATATACTGGGGAAATTTTATAAGGAACGCAAGAAGGTCATTGACAGTGCACAGCCTTAAAGAGTTTGTCTGTTACTGTCAGGTCAGTCTTGCATTTATTTAGCAGAACAGATGATGGAGGGAATACTGCAAAGGAGGCATGAGTTAGGAATGGCAGAAGCTCGGGTAGTTCGACATTTAGAATAGCCATAACCTCCTGACAATGAGTTCTAAATAAGCTTTATAAAGGTCAACGAGTAACCATGTAAATAAAGGTAGTGAAACAGAGTTTGTTCCACTTGAGAAGGAATGGAGCATGAAAAGTGAACTGCAAATTAATACATGCAAGGTCGAATCTAAAAAAAAATATTTTTATTTTATTTTGCTTTTGCTTTTATTTACTAGGTTTGCCCGATTGATTTTAGTCAAAAACGCATTTTCAGCAGAGGTCCAATGGGAAAAGCCCCAACATATTGCAAACATTTTTTTTAAACATGCACTTACACTAAATAATATACATAAACAGATATTACATAGTATACATAAACAATTACTTTTACATTTGTTGATTAAATACCACTCATGTAAAAGTAGATGATGTTATTACAGTATAAAAGATACACTTATGTATTAGGAGATTCTGTACTTTGAGCATTTAAAGAGGTGGTTTAGTAGGTTTGGTAGATAGATAACAGACCATGAGATTAGTGCTTAGAGATTCAAAGAAAATGAGATAAGGGAAAGAACTAAGCAGGGCAAAAATGTTATGAGGTAAGGTGTAAAGCAGGTTCAGAGACTATTAAATATAGTGATATAATAAGGTTTATATTAGAAATATGGAGCTGGGGATGAGCAGTGTCCCAAAATAATGAATATAGCTGGGATATGCTATTGAAACTATTCAGGCATAGCTGATGATTGCTTGTGGGGTATAGGATTCTGGAGAAGAGAAATGGTTTGATGATATGGCAAACTGAAGATAACAAGTTGAGGATGGATGGATATACAGGAGCAGATCCATTAATTTGATAGGTGAAGTTTTAGTTGAGTTTTAAATGAGTTTGACTACTGAATGGATTTCAGTGATACCTATCACTGGATGTGGTCCCATTATTTAGTTACAGTATTTGAATATAGGGAGTCACCTGAGTATTACATGAATTGGTTATGGTGATTAGCGATTTTTCTTTAGAGTGTAAAATTCTTTTGGGGGAATAATGTTGTTTTAAGTTGTTAAGGGCTGACTTACAGAGAAGGCTGTGTATTGTAGTTTGCTGAGAAAGAATTAGATGATGCGGTAGTTCTAACCAGTTTAATTCTCTGAGGGCTAGACAATAGTGTGTTCTATTGTTATAGCTTACTGCATATTCAGCTATTTTATTGTAACATTGCTCAGGTGTGGACACTTAAGAGACTTGAACTTTAGTGAAGATTGAGGCAGCATACAAGAGAGAGGCTATAGGTCTTCTGGCTAATATAGTGATATACATTTTTACTCTATAACGTACCTAGTTTTAATCAGATATTTTTCTTAACCATATGTGATACAATTGGTCAAATTGCAACTGGTCACCTATGATGACTCTCAGTAAGTTTGTGTGATTTATTTGTTCTATCATGGCGTTGTTGAAAGAGACAATAGTAAATAGTGTTGTATTGGTAGTGATGTGTTTGTGGTGAATAGCAGTAATTTAATTTATTTTATTTTTTTAGGGTTTAGAAGTACTTGTCAATTATTTAGCCATAAACAGCCAAGGGCACAGCCAATGGTGAAGTCAGTAACAACACGGCACCAGATAAATCCCATATATGCTGGTAACCACAATTTCAAAAGTCAATGAAAATAAAAAAAATGTTAAAACTTTGGTTTACCACACATATTTATTGAATACAGTGCTTTTATTCCTTTAATAGCACAAGACTTTTGTCAGAGTAACAGATCCTCACAATAAACTAAGGCTATATAACCAATTAAAAACCCACCTTCTTTTCCCTAATTCCTATTGTTCACCCAAAATGGATATTACTCTTCTTTACCTGGTATTAAGTTAATATGTTATAAAAGCCGAGCAAAAATAAATAAAAATCCACTAATACCAACCCCTCAAAACTAATGTCAGAAATTTAAAAACATTTTAGAAACAATATTTTCCATGTTACTACATATAGACCAGAATACATTAAAAAGTTAAAAATTATTTATCTACTTAATGTGTAAATAATCAGCCAATCAACAGTTTAATAATTTAATTCCTTAATTTTTAGGTAACAGGAAAGGGATATAGACTCATTTAGTCCATGAGGACCCATAGCATTAGTTTTAAGTTGCCACTCAAATTTCTTATGTTCAAGTCTTATCTTTCATGGTCTCTACCAGGGTCCTAGTCAATTACTTCAATAATAAAAAAAACAAATTTGATGCCCATCAGTTTTTTTTAATATGTTTCCATAGGCCATTTCTAGACTCTTCTTTTTTAATGTCTCTTAGGTGCTTGTAAATGCTTTCTTTCAACTCTCTCTCTCTCTCTCAGCCTTACCAATGTAGAAGGGGGTGCATTTCCTGCATAAAACAATGTACACTACTTTTGTAGTGTCACAGTTGTATCTCCTTGGACATTTAATTTTGCCAACCCCCTTAACTGTAATATAGTCTCACTCAATAATAAAGGGGCACTGGGAGCATCTACCACATTTTCACATCCCCTTACATCTCTTAATAGTAATTAGGGGTCCCTTTCCTGTTTCCAAGTAATTCTAAATGTTATGGTCCCCTCTATAAACAATTCTTGGTTCAATCCCAAATTTTTCCATGTCTATCCCCCGATATCCAAAACTTTCCAATTATTTCTTACAATTCATCTTATAGATTTTGCATCTACATTATAAGTAATAATACACCCTTTACCAAATATTTGATTATTCTTATACCAGTTGATAGCACCTTCATCACCAGAGCCCAAAAGGGGCCTATAAACTCCATCCACTCTTTTTTGTGGATTTCACAAATAAAATCCTTCTAAGAATTTGGGGGGATATCTCCTGTTTAGTAACATAAACCTTAATGAACATTTCCATATCAGATACCATCCTGGCTAATCTCACCAACTGCCATTTTACAAGGGCTTTCCTTTGGTGCAGAGGGTGACAACTGTCATAGTGAAGCAATGAGTTAGATTAGGTAGGTTCCCTGAATAAATTAGAAGTAAAAAATTTGCTGGTGTAATCCACTTTCAGTTCTACATACAGGTAACAAATGGAGTCATGGGATTCATTCAAGGAAAAACTGAGAAATTCTATAGAATTATTAATGTAATTAAAAAATTCCACCAGTCTGAAATCCCTATCCCTCTAGAAAATAACTATGTCATCTAAAAATCACCCAGATAGGGTCCAACTGTTTTCAAAACTGGAATTGAATACAAAATGATGTTCTCAATATGCTAAGACAATATTGACAAAGATGGGGGCACATGCATCCCCCATCACTACACCAGTTTTTTTTGTTTAAAAACGGAACCTTTGAACCATACAAAGTTATTATGTAGGACAATTTCTGTAAGAGTGGTTAACACCTCAATGTTCCCATTACACCGTATATTGTTCTGGCTTAAATACTGTGTAAACCAGTCTATCCCACATTCATGGGGTATGACTGAAAACAAGTCTTTTATATTAATTATTACCAAAGTATCCTTCTGTATTTTTCTAAGGAAATCCCACAAATCCTTACAGATATATGCTTCCTTTCCCAAATGTCTTTTAGCTTTAGGTCAATGAACTTAGCTATACCATGGGTTTTTGAGCCTTTACCATCAACAGTGGACTGCAAAGGGGGATCCTTAATGTCTTTATGTTTTTTGGTATCCCAAAAATAGAATGTATTCAGTGAAACCCCTTCTTAATATAGCTGTATTCAGTTGTTGTAATTTGTCTCTGCATTAATGGATAGTTAATAACTTTATCAATCGTGGAATAAGCAATGTTTAGTTGATTTCTAGTTACCTCCTCATACTTTTCAGAAAACAACATAGTCTCCACTCTACATTTATAATCTATAATGTCTATAATGATCACCCCCCCCTCTTTTATCAGGTTTTAAACAACTCAAATTGTCGTTACCGCCTATTTCTTTTAACAGCTTAGTTTCATTGTTAATGAGGTTGGTGATCCATTCAATTTTACTATCCTAGTAAAAGTTCCCAATGTTATGTTCACATGGTTTTTCAAATAACATTATAACAGGGTGCAGGGGGGATTAAACAAACTGGGCCTCTGAAGTTTGTCATGCTATTCTAACCTCTCCCTCCCCGTCACTCATCAAGGTATTAAAGTTTAGTTCTCTAGTAAACAGTTTAAGTCAGTCAAGGTGTTTGCTAAATTCCCCTTTCTAAATGGTACTCAAGTCATACCTCTTTCAAACAAAGTGGATGTTCAGTTGAAAGAGTTACAGAGCTAAAATTATAAATGTTCAAGTTGTTTTTATAATTAGATGCTATCATTGGTAATCCTTGTGGTGGATCTTCTTTGCCCCTCCCTTCTTCTTCTCTTGAGGTGGTGAATTCCACTGTTGATATATCTCTGAGGATAATAGGTATGCTCATCCAACTGGTCCCCTTCCTCTTATTCATCAACCTCTTCAACCTCCAGAGTGGTGGTGAATCTAAAGGGATTTCTGAGATGTCAGTGCCACAAATGGGGTCTTCCTCAGGTGTAATGACCTTACCATAAATGCTAATTTGCATACCAGGAGGAGGTTTAGGGTAAGCCTTCTTTTTCTCATAGTCTGCTTTGTCCCGTATTAATTTCTTTTCTTTTATGTTCCTAACATCATTTAATATCTTATAAACATTTTTAAAAATGTTGTTATAGTCACGTTTGTGATGTTCAAAGGATATGTCTTTGGAAATAGTGAAATCTAGTTGGGTAATATTGACCTCTAGTTTGTCCATAGCTACTTGGCTGTGCCACACTAATGGTTCCATAAGTTTACAATCTTGACGATCAAATAAAATCAAAAAGCCTTGATGTAGTGATGAGCCTTCAATTAACCCAGTAGGGAACTTCCAGGATCTCAACCCCTTAGGGACAATCTCCATTCTAATGCATTTCCAAAAATAGCAGTTCTTGACTTGCAGTTCACAGTATTTGGTAAGCTTGTTTTCAAAAAGTTTTAACTGTTTAAATAAAGTGAGGGCTGACCAGTTTCCTTCACTACCCTTCTTTCCAAACTCAAATGGGTTGCAAAAACACTCATTTAGTAAACAATTTCTTTTACCTGCACTGCTGACACCTTCATTAGAAGCATTATATATTTGTCTCTTGCTTATTGGTTATATGCCCATTCAAGTACCAAACAAATTGTTTTGGGTTGTTCTGTCTACATGGTAATCCATTACTAGAATCCAGTCTGGCTGCAGTAAATCCCTCAGTAAATGTAGGAATTTTAACCTTGTCATACACAATGTTCAGTCTTTGTGACAAGAGTTCAACAAGTTGTGTTAAATTCACTAATGTAGTTTCCATAGCATTACCAGTACTTGGCTGTTCGTCTTCCAGGCTGAACAAAGGAAATTACATCACCACTCAGCTGACCATCCCTGTATGCAAAAACCATGAACCACAAATAAAACTAAGAACAGAAATTATAAACACCAAAGGGTACAGCCAATGATTAAGTCAGTAACAACAGTTCATCAGTTAAATCCCATATAAGCCAGTAACCACATTTTCAAAAATTAATGAAAAAAAATTGAAACATTAGTTTAACATGCTTATTTATTGAACATACTTAGTATTTTTGTCCCTTTAATATCATGAGACTTCTTCAGAGTAACAGAACCTCACAATAAACTAAGGTTAAATGACCAATTAAAAACCCACCTTCTTTTCCCCAATTAATTTATGTTACTAAACAGTGGACATCCCCCAGTATTCTTAGAAATACTTTTTTTGTGAAGTCCACAAAAAAGAGTGGAAGGCATTTATAGGCCCCTTTTGGGCTCTGGTGATGAAGGTGGTATCACCCATTATAACAAATAACCAAATGCTTAGTAAAGGGTGTATTGTTACTTATAACATAGATGGAAAATCTATAAGAGAAATTATATAAGAAATAATTGAAAAGTTTTAGATATTGGGGGGATGGACATGGAAAAATAATCAGAATTAGGAACCAGGGAACCTTTCTGGCTAGGCTTATACAGGCCCCAGAGCCGATAGCCTAGCACCTACCTATGAATCTATAAGAATTATGCTATCAGAGAATAAAGGATTAGCACTGCTATCAGAAATATTAGTCCCACTATTCAAAAAGAAAGAGTTAGCCAGTACCTGTGAATGGTGATATGAGGCCATTTAAAAGATTGCCAAAAAGGAAAAAGTCACTTTAGACTACCTTTTAATGCATAATGTGGGTGAGATCACATCAACAAATTGTACAGAAAGCACTTGACATACAAGATGATTTTTCTCTGTGGCATACAGAGATGGAGCCCTGACTATGGGTTAGCCAGCTTAGGTTTAGATAGCAGCCTAGGTGATGGAGAGGTCAACTAAAGAGTGAGAGGAATGAAGACTTATTGCCTGTTCACCTCCCCCCAGGGGTAAGGTTTAGGGGCATGTTGCAGAATGCATAGTCTGCTAATGAATGGAAACCAGACTTATAAAGGCAGACATCTGCTCAAGAAGCAGGGTTGTCAAAGGGACTACACATCACTCATAGAACTGATGGTTTTCTTCACTCTGCACCCATTGTCTTTTCCAACCCTGAGCCCCTGGGTGGCACACAAGTGGGTATTAGGAAAGCTCATAAAAACCTCTGATGGCTGCCTGCATGATAGCTATGCTATGTTCTGTTCTCCCCCTTAAGGGAACAAGAGGGCTGAGGTCACTAAACTGGCCAGGTTGTAGACAAGTACAGAAAAGTCAGATAAATAAGATGTTCCTTCAGGGCTATTTGATAGCCTGGAGTTCTAGATTACAGGGGTTTGAATAAAAAAATGCTTTAGACTAACACAAGGATTGTGGATTGAACAGAGTTAGACAACCATTGGTTGATAAGTGAATAGAACAAGACAAGAGCTCAATCTGTGCATTAATAGGGAAATCACTGGGTCTGAAGATAAGCAGTTTCTTAAGAAAAGGACAGAGTCTGAAATGAAGTAACTTGTTGTTAAGGTGCAAATCAAAAGTGTGGATCACAAGCTGGCAGGAAGGAAATCGCCCACACAGTGTAATAAATAACAGTATTCTCTCTTTGTGGACTGTGTGATAAATCTTGCAACCTTGTCGAGAAGCATTTGTATTCAAGATATATTGTTTTTAGAAACTTAACAAAACTAGGGCATATTCCATTGTTGGTGGCAGAATTCCCTTACCGAAAGTGTTGTGTACTTTGGAAGTTGCATCCATTGACACTCGCTATGAGGCACCAAGCAGAGTGGATATTTTGATCTTATGTTTATTTTTCTGTTTGTGAGTAAAAGTGAACTCTGCTCAATCCAGACTGCAAGATACATGAAGGTTCACCCATCTTTTGAGAGGCTGGATAAGTTGTGGGGAACTTTGTTTAGCCTAGAAGCAGTTCCAGAAATATGACTTCTGTTTTGGACATAAAAATAGACAATTTGTTATACTAGAGACATTGGATTAAATCTAGATCCTTTTGGAATGATCCATACTGGTCCCTGTGAGCTTCGTAAATAGATCAAGAAGACATGGCTCTTCACATCTAAGGCTACACAGTATTTTTTTCAGTGCATTGGCATTTTCCATTAAAATAAGGTGGTGAATAAATGTGCAAATCTCCCAAGAATCATAATAAATATTTTGATTTGCCTTTATAGTAAGAACAGAGATAGTCTCCCAGCATCTCATGAAGTAATTTATTTTCCTCTAAAATCTCTAAGATAATTATACAAATAAAATTGTTTGCTCTTGAGATGTAGTGTTTTCGTCTTTTAATACACAAAGTGTGAAATGAATAATAGCTGGGACAAGCAGAGGAGCTTTCATTTATAAAGTTTCCAAGACATGATCTCATTGCCTATGCAATGATCCAGGTTAAGAGATGATCTACGGAGGTATCCGATACCCTACCCAAACAATGCCTTACAGGAAAATATTTATTTTATGTCAGAATAAGGGTATACAGTACACATGTAAGGTCAGTTTCACAATCAGACTAAGATATTACTTACAAACCATTACATTTGTGAAACCTCTTTAATCTTCCCCCTTTCTTTAATTAACTCCAGAGTGTGTCAGTATATTCCTTCAAGGTCTCACTTTAATTTGCATTATTTGTTGTTGTTGTTGTTGTTATTGTTATTATTGCTTAGTCATTTAGATAATTCCAACTCTTCGTGATCTCATTGACTTTAGCACAACAGGCTTGTCTTTCAACTACTTCTTATTTTTTTGCGGTTTCATAAAGATTGTAAATTCATAAAGTCTTATCCACCTTAGCCTTGCCTCCCCTTCCTGTCCTGCCTTCAGTCTCATCTATTCCAGCATCAATGCCAGCTCCAGTGAAACCTGCCATTTCATTATGTTGCCATCCTATTTGAGTTTTTGTTTTACTGTCAGACCTTCCAGAGAACCATCCGGTTTTATTTCCTTAAGCATTTACTGATTTTATCTTTTTGGTTTACACATAATTCTCAACAGTTTTTTTTCCAGCGCCATAGTCCAACAGCATTGATTTTATGGTTCCTAGTCTTAATTATAGTGCAACATTTATAGACACATTATTACTGAGAAATTCATAGCTTTGCTTATACACACCCATGTTGACAGTGTGACGCCTTTGCTCTTTACTATCTTATCCAAGTGTGAAACAGCTTTCTTATGAAATGGTCTATTTGTTCATTAATGACAATCTGTCCTTTTAAAACATAATTCTGTATCAGCGTTTTGTCAACAAACTGTTTACTCTGTCACTCTGTACATCTGAGTATGCTATTGTAATTTGAATGCATTTTAGGTTTATAGATATGTTCATGGATTAGTACTAAGCTAACTGCCTTTGTGGGCCATTTTAAGCCTAGCCAATTACCCCATGTGAAAATCAGACCCTGCACCTTGTGTCTTTCTTCTGAACAGCATTATGATAGAATTTCCTTTTTTATTTGGAGATATATGTTTAACTGTTTTACATGCAGCTGTTTTTTCACATCCCCAGTGTAATATTGTTGTCGTTTGTCTTTTCGACTTTTTTCTGGTTAGGGGGTCACCACACGCAACTCCAGTCTGCTAATGATTGGCAGTAGATTTTTTGTGGTGCCGAGTTGCCAGCCCGATGCCCAACCTTCAACAAAGGCACCCCAGTGTAATAGCATACTGTATTTCTCTGTCTAGCAGTAATGCTCCTTCCACTTTTACTATCTTTCAACTTATTTTTGTATAGTATTTCTAATGTAATTTTTATTGTATTGGATTATACTGTATTTGTATTGTACTGTATGTGGAGCTTTTCTACCCAGGCCTCTGCTGAAAATGGGTTCTGTAGACCCAGTCAGACCACCCCGGTAAACAAATGCCCAGTAAATAAATAAATCACATATCCTTCTTCCTCTGTTTCACTTCAAAATACAGACATTAAAAAAAGTCTAGACATCCAACAGACTGGTACTTCAGACAGCAACAGTCATCAAATGTTCACCTTCCAATTTATAAAAACAGAGGTTGGTGTGGAAAGATCCAGGACTAGAAACAGTTGTAAGCAATTAGACCTGGCTGTGAGGAAATGATAGACAAAATTAAGACTTGAAGTAAATGTAAGGTTAACAAAGCATTAGACAATAACCAGAGCATCGGTGGTGAAATATGCAGCTGATAATTATACATTGATGAAGAATGAGGTAATACAGCAGGAAACAGTGCCCTGTTGGCATGCTTGGGAGATGTTTATTTAACAAAAAACTTGCTGAGCAGGTCAGTATGTACATGTTATACCATGTGCTATTCTTTCACTCACTGGTGTTGGAAGGTAAAGGAACTTAACAGTATTAGAACACAAAAACAAGTCCAGTTTTGTATCTTCAGCACTTAAACCACAGCAGTACTTGTCCTTTTTCAAACCCATTTATACCATTGGCAAATGACATGCAATGTACGTGAAGAGTGCATGAAGGTGGTCTGTTGTATTTCAGTTCTTTTCATTAATTTTGCATGTAAAGTGCATACTTTAAGTGCCTTTAACTTGTCAACCCTCCCTTGCTTGTAATTTGCACATGGGATAACTCCCAGCTGAACGATACCATTTGATAAAACCATTAATTCCCACAACAAAATCAGTGATAAAAGGGTCGTTATGTAACCATCTAATGGGAGCTAAAAGTGCTACCATAAGTAACTAGAAAGGCCATGGGGAGTTCTCTAAGAATGTTACCCTATCCTAGAGGCAATTCTGACATGGTTCACTCATGGCTGGCATCTTTGTTAGTGTAAAAATTAAGCAGAAAGCAAGAGCAACTGTTCTGCAATACTTCTAATGTGAGGCTGGATTCTGCATCTCAAAGCATTTTTTTTCAGTTTAAGTCAGATTAATTAAGAAGTAACCACAAAATATTTAACTGATTTTTTTATCAGTATTTTTAAATAAAAGTACTGTATTGATCTATGTATGTAGATCTTTAAATAGAAACACATTTAGAGTACTGTGATCTGGTTTTATCCATTCCTTTAAGTCTGTTATGTACCCATAAATAATTTGGTACTCATATTAGTATCTGCAAAATATGAGAACTAGTTGCATAAAATGATAGGTCTGCATTTGATGCAGTCTAAATCTTAATTAAGCTAATGGGGTTTAACAGCTAAGTTTGCTGTACAAAATTGTTTTCCGTTTCATGAGACTCATCCAGTTTAAGTGTTTGATATTCCTGTTGTTTTATTTATCATATTTGTAATCACAGGAGCAAACATTTTGTTGTATAAAACCACAATGAATGCAACAAAATGAACACTCACACGCGCACGTGCACACACACACACACACACACACACACACACACACACACACACACACACACACACTCACACACACTCACACACACACACACACACACACACACACACACACACACACACACACACACACAGAAACATAAACACACAGACACACACACACACACACACACACACACACAGTAACGTTATAATGTGGGTAGGAGTAGTGGAAATGTGAAAAAAAAAATCAAGAGTCATACTTGTGAAGTCAGTCAGCTCTAAACATCGCCAGCAGCGTTTCCAGAACAGGTAGCACCTTTAACTCTCAAATGCAAGAAGATTATTGTCACCTCTGTCAGTGGTGTAGGAATGAGCCCACATTGCCAGCAGCGTTTCTAGAACAGGTAGCACCTTTAACTCTCAAATGCAAGAAGATTATTGTCACCTCTGTCAGTGGTGTAGGAATGAGCCCACAGTGCAACCAAAAGTCTGAAGGAATAGTTACATGTACCTACTGTTGTGAAAAGTCCACAGTACAACTAAACATTTGAAGAAATATTTAGTGTACCTACTGCTGTGAAAAAGCAGTAATCTACAAACTAAGTGAACATTGTTAAATAAAACTGCTTTCCTGTAAATTTTCTCGCTCTCTCACTCTCTCTGTCTGACTGTCTGTCTCTCTCTGTCTCAGGCAAAGCTTTCCACCTTCCATGATTTTAAGGCACATCCCTTGATTTTGCCTCAGACTTTTGCTCTGCCCTTCAAAAATTGTAGTTTTGTATCAAGGCAGTAAGGCATGAAGTCACTAAAAGCACAGATAATTATACTGAAAGACTATATGCTTCAGAAAGTGTATGTTGGAGCAGAAATCCACTTATTTTAACAATTTTCTAAACAAATAATACTTATAAGTAAAATGTGTCCTTGATTTTGAGTATTTGTTTGGGGGTTGGGAACGTGGAATAAATTTTAAAAATGGAAAATGACAATGTGATACACATACCTAGTATTACTAATGTGCATGGCAATAGAGGTTTTGTGAGGTACAGAGGACAACCAAAGACTTGCTATTTTTGTGGAAAAAGTTGATCATTTAATTAATGACTGTCACAAAAAAGATGTTGTTTATGTGGCCAGACAGGTCATAATGCAAAGAAATGCAAAGTAAAATACAAGAAATGTGGTAATACAGGACATTCATGGTTAGAATGTGAGGTAGAAATACAAGAAAAGGAAAAGGAAATTATACAGGAAAAAAGAGTTAGAAAAGAATGCTATACACGAACACACAACAAGAAAAAACATAGACATGATATTTAAATTTAAAGGGGAATTCAAAGAGAAAGAAAAATAAAGAGAGACAGATGAAACAAGTAAAGAAGAGTCAGAGTGGCATATAGTAAAAGGCAAGAAAATTCAATAGGCAAAACAGTTAAGGAAAGAAAAAGAAAATTTAAAAATATAATGGCAAGAGGGAATAAAAAAGGATAAGATTATTATAATAACTGCTCTATAAAGCTGAAAATATTATCTTTGAATGTGAACAGTATGAAGAATATTAAGAGAAGAATTAGTATTTTACATTGGTGTGCTGTGGTAGATGCTGAAATAATTGTGTTAGAAGACATTAGAATGCTAACAGAAGGAAAGAGTGCAAACAAAAAAACTCTGGAATGGTACTGCTATTTGGAATATAGGCACAGAAACATGTTCAGGTGTATGTATACTATGCCAAGAAAATATAAAAATACTATATTTATAATAGAACTGGGCCAAATAACAGTAGTGGATATAAGATGGAAAATATGAATCTAGACTAATAGATTTATATGCATGTGTAACAAAAAATAAAGAAAATGAATGTTTAAAAGTATACCTAATTATGCCTGTGTTAACATGGATATGATAATGACAGATGACTTTAATTGTAATTTGAAAAATAACAAGAACAGTTGTGATGTTAAAATGTTTAATGAAATTATGAAAAGTGGAAAATTAAAAAGTATGGGAAAATAAACACTGGACTTACGAAAGAAATGAAATTAAGACAGAAATTGATAATGTTTTGATATCAAAAGGCCTAAAATTACACAAAAAGGAATTAAATATAATGGATTCACTGATCCTGTGGCAATTTGGATAAGAATTAATGAGGAATATATTAAAGTAGGAAAAGGCATAAAAAGAGTAAATGAAAAAGAGTTGGATTAGGAAGAAAGAAAATAAATTGAATTATGGCAACAACATATCAGTATGAGAGAGTTTAAGAAAATTGGACAATACTGTGGATTCAATTCAAAAAGAAATACAAGAACGTATTTTAGAATGCATAGAAAAGAAAAGTAAAAAAGAAAAAATGGAATACAAAATATTAAGTCATGAAATATTTAAAGAGTTGATAGGGAAGAAAATATCATTTTATGAAAAAGAATTATATAGAAGAAATCATGATAAGGTTAATAAATTATATAAGCAAAAATATTGCTTACAAGGAAAAAAAGAAGTAGCACCATACTTATATACGATAGTAAAAGAAGGAAAGATAATAAGAGAATTAAAAATAAAGAAGGGAAACAAGTTAAAAAATAAGGATAAATATATGAAATAAATAATATGTATTAGATTTATATAGTAAAAAAGAAGTTAACATATAACAAATTTATAATTGTGAGAAATTAAATAAGGAGTATAATGAATATTTAGAGAGGAAAATAAATATAAATGAGTTGAATGAGACTATGAAAGATATTAATGTTAATTCAGCTACAGGTTTGGACGGAATTGAATATAGTAAGTATAAAGAAATGTATGTCTGGCAAAAAATTGTGTTTGTAGAAGTAATAAATGAGTGGCTAGAAAAATGAATTAAATATAAAGAAATTTGCACAGGTATGATAATTTTTTTATTAAAGGATGGAGATAAAGATGAAATAAAAATGGAGACCAATTACACCGAATAACACAAACTATAAAATTTTCATGAGAATAGTAAATAAAAGACTACAATGTACAATAGAAAGATTATATAATCAGAATGTGTTTGTCAGAAAAGGAAAGGGGAGTCAAGACCTATTGTGGATAATAAGGGAAGTGATTGATGATATTAATAAAAAGTGAAAACAAAAATCATGATAGGTGATGTCAGTAAGGCATATGATAATATTCACTATAAAGCATTATAGGGAATTTTACAAGCATGCAACACAAGTGAAAAAATATTACAAGTAATTAACTTAGTATTTGAAAAACAATTATGTGAAATTGAGCATAAACAGTTGGATTGGGGAGAATTTGAAAACAGAGTGTAGTATAAAACAAGGATGCCCTGCAAACAGTATGATCTTTGCTATAATCATGAACACAGTAGTAATGGAAATTAATAAAATGTCAAGTAAGGGAAGATATAGAATGATAGAAGAGATACAGTTACCAACAATGTAAAATTATGCTGATGAGATTGTAGTAATAGCAAAAATAAAGTCTGGATGGAAAAAAATAATGAAAAATTGAGTACATGGTTACAGAAAAATTGGTTTAAGCATAAATAAAGAGAAAAGCAAAGGATTTGTGTATGAAAGTATTATAGGAGGTGTAGAATATAATGAAAAGAGTATAGATATTTTAGGAATGGTATTTGGAAGGACAGAATACAGGTATGAGCAATGGGATAAAGTTATTAAAGGAATCAAAGACATGATTTAATTCTGGAAGACATATAGGTTTTCATACAAAATGAAAGCACATTTAATAAACACCATAATAATAGGAAAAATAGTTTATATTGTAAATGTTTATATGATTCCAATGAAATATGAAAAAGAAATTACGCAGACAATTTTTTCATTTATTTTGGGGTCAATACTGAACCTGGTTAAGAGGGGAATTTTTACATGAAAGATGAACAAGGGAGATTGGGGCTGATACATCTGATTGTGCATGCAGCCTCTTTAAGTATGTATAAAGTACTAAAATGAATAATGAAAAATAATAAAGATATGGCAGAAACAAAAATGTATTGTAAATATAGAGAACTTTGGGAAGCAATGGAAATGAAAATAAGAAGTAAAAGTGCTATTAATGAAGAAATTAAAGAATGTTACAGTAAAATTGTATTGTGGAAATTAAAACAGAATGTGATAGAAAAGAACAGAAAAGAATATGTTAACATTATTATATCCTTTTATTTGGTGGATCCATGGAAAGAGTTGGAAATAGATAAGAAGAAAGCAATAATGCTGAGATATAGAAATTACAAAAGAATTAAAGAATGGAATGATTTTTTTGTGGAGGTTGTCCATAGGGAAATTACAAGTGGGTGCAAATATGCCATAAGAGAAAACAGGATAGAATATGTAATAAATGTAAAGAATTAAAAATTGCAGAACATATACTTTTTTTAGAATAAGTCCAACAATGGCTGCTCTGTGAAATAATCTCCCAAACCAATAAATAACTAAAAAAACAACGGGAGAGCGGCAGGGCAATATGCTCAACACTGCAAAGTAAAACAGTAACACGAACCACAACAGCTTCAAAAAGTAGTTCACAGCCCACCACGAATGAATCCAAGGAAATCCAATAGATAGCATCACATCTGTTTTATTAACAGGAATAAAAGGCAAGCACTTTCACCATATAGGCTTCTTCAGGCCAGTCTAACAGACACAATATCCAAACATTTAAATAATCTAAACACTGTTGACATCACTTCCGCATGCCTAATTAAAACATTCAAATTATTATTGAACAACATATGAAAATATCATATTCTAAAAAATATATATAAAATATATATAATAGCTGTGTAATCAAATAAAAATGTCATACTGCAAAAAAATATATAATCTGTCTAGATTAAAACAGCTGCATGCATATACGAGGCTACAAATGCATAGACATGCAGATTAAAATGTAAACATTAGTTAAAAACCTATGCTTCGAATGTACCAGCTAATAAAGTAGAGAATAGAAAATCTACCTAGTGCTGCGTATTCACTAGCAGTTACAGAAAAGTCTGAACTTTGGTCGCATCTATGAATGTAAATGAAGATCAATCCTACCTGTTACCTTAACCTCCTTGCTTTTAAAATGGGTTTGATTGGCACTCTGTCATTCAGCCCAGGCTGTTTGTCAGCTCTTAGCCTAATAATCCATTTACTCTCAATCTGTTCTGTCTTATTCCTAACATCACCTCTAATGCTGGTGAAATTCCTTTGAATAACTTGAAAGCTAAACCTATGTTCAGACGTATTCTCAGTAACATGCTTGGAAAGAGCATTCTTGTCCGACTTTATCCTAATATTGTATACATGCTCTTTAATCCTTTCTTTTAATTTTCTGTCGGTCTTGCCCACATAAAATGCAGGACAAGCCGAACAGATCGCAAGGTACACAATATGTTGAGAATCACAAGTGGCTTGTACATAAAAACGAAAAAATCTATTGGTGAGTGGATGTCTATTGGTGAGTGGATGTGTGAAGCCCCCTGAGCCATCAATGAACTCACAATAATTACACTTGTGACACGGTCTCGTACAAGCAATCTTAGTTACGATAGGTGCACTGTATTGTAATTTATTCGGTCCACATAACATCCTATGTAAATATAGGTAAATTTTGGTGTTTCACCTATTACCTCAAAGATCTTAGGATCAACTGTTAATATATTCCAAAACTTCAGATATGAATCCATCACCTGATTGACATCCTGTTGACCAGTTATTTGAAATTTACCATGGTTGCCTCTAGAGAAAAGATATCTTTTTTAGATGTTTTTGTTGAGAGACTGCCCTCTGGCTTATTGAACACTGGGGTGTCTAGGAAGATGTGTCATAGGAATGCATTGTTGCACCGGTCCAGCATGCACCTTAGGTTTGTTTTCAGGAACATCTTAAGAGGTCAAGCTATGAGGGCCTCTCGTTTGAATTCATCTGATGCAGGTTTCTCTGATGAATTGTTAAATCTTGCCTTTAATGACAGGTCCTATACTCGAGATGAAATAGTTAATGCCCTTACTGAAGTTGAGGGTTTGAGGAAATGTAGAGCTCAACCATATTTTTCTATTAGTGGCAGTTCTGATGTTTCCACTGTTGATTCTAAAGAATCACATGAAGAAGCTGGTGTAAGAGTTTGTATTTATTACACACAGGATGTCAATCAGGTGATGGATTCATATCTGAAGTTTTGGAATATATTAACAGTTGATGCTAAGATCTTTGAGGTAATAGGTGAAAGACCAAAATTTACCTATAAGAATAAAATCAATTTACATAGGATGTTATGTGGACCAAATAAATTACGATACAGTGCACCTATCATAACTAAGATTGCTTGTACGAGACCGTGTCACAAATGTAATTATTGTGAGTTCATCGATGGATCAGGGGGCTTCACACATCCACTCACCAATAGATTTTTTCATTTTTATGTACAAGCCACTTGTGATTCTCAACATATTGTGTACCTTGCGATCTGTTCACCTTGTCCTGCATTTTATGCGAGCAAGACCGACAGAAAATTAAAAGAAAGGATTAAAGAGCATGTATACAATATTAGGATAAAGTCAGACAAGAATGCTCTTTCCAAGCATGTTACTGAGAATACGTCTGAACATAGGTTTAGCTTTCAAGTTATTCAAAGGAATTTCACCAGCATTAGAAGAGGTGATGTTAGGAATAAGACAGAACAGATTGAGAGTAAATGGATTATTAGGCTAAGAGCTGACAAACAGCCTGGGCTGAATGACAGAGTGCCAATCAAACCAATTTTAAAAGCAAGGAGGTTAAGGGAACGGGTAGGATTGATCTTCATTTACATTCATAGGTGCTACCAAAGTTCAGACTTTTCTGTAACTACTAGTGAATACGCAGCACTAGGTAGATTTTCTATTCTCTACTTTATTAGCTGGTACATTCGAAGCATAGGTTTTTACTAATGTTTACATTTTAAAGTGCATGTCTGTGCATTTGTAGCCTCGTATATGCACGCAGCTGTTTTAATCTAGACAGATTATATATTTTTTTACACTATGACATTTTTATTTGATTACACAGCTATTATATATATTTTATATATATTTTTTAGAATATGATATTTTCATATGTTGTTCAATAATAATTTGAATGTTTTAATTAGACATGCGGAAGTGATGTCAACAGTGTTTAGATTATTTAAACATTTGGATATTGTGTCTGTTAGACTGGCCTGAAGAAGCCTATATGGTGAAAGCGCTTGCCTTTTATTCCTGTTAATAAAACAGATGTGATGCTATCTATTGGATTTCCTTGGATTCATTCGTGGTGGGCTGTGAACTACTTTTTGAAGCTGTTCTTGCTGAGTTGTGGTTCGTGTTACTGTTTTACTTTGCAGTGTTGAGTATATTGCCCTGCCGCTCTCCCGTTCTTTTTTAGATATTTTTTTTTTAAGTGTGAGAGAAATCAAAAACTGTGGAAAAAGATATGTGAACATGATTAAGTTATTTAAATTTTGAAATGTTAAACATGGACATGATAGAGTATGGGTTTTATGGGACAAGATCCCAGAATGAAGCTAAGAAAATGGTCAGAATCGTATTATATATAACATGGACTATATGGAATGAAAGACTTAATGAAATCAAATAGAATGCAAAATGGGCATTGACAAAAATACTAGACAAAATATGGTTTTGTTTGTGGGCAAAAGAGGGGGGTACTTAAAATTGAAATATCAATGTATTGAATGATGTTAAAATATGTAAATATTTTAAAATATAAATTGTATATATGTATGCAAATTAAAAAAACTCTACTCATTGCTTACTGAATAAATATAATTTCCTAGTGCATAGGCAGCTGAAACAATAAGTACAAGAGACTGTATGGTGGAGGTATGGAGGTACATAAGGTGGAGCCTGAAAAGGACAGTGATGTTGACAGAAAAAAAAATATATGGTAAAAATGCATCAAAGTTAACACAAACATTCCACTGATATGTCATCTGAGATGATTTAATTGTGCCTTTAAGTGTAAAGGCAACAGATGTAAGAACATTTTTCTTATTAGGAAGGGAAACATTGTCACATTTTTGAAAAAGAAGGGATGAAAAAGTTCCTTAAAAGTTGTGAAATGAAAAAACAGAGAACTAAACTGCACAATTTAGGACTGATGAAAAAAAGAGAATTTGGAAACTTACTTAAAAATGTATGTCAAAATGTACAGGATATTGCAGTAATAAAAAATGATAAAGGGAAGTGGAGTGGGAATGAGAATTTGTTGTTACCTTAAAAAATAGAAAATGGCAAAATTCAGCTTATTCCCAGTGCTATTAATGATGATGGTGTGAAAGGAGCTTTGATATATGGGGACAGACATAACTTGTTTTTTGGGGGGGTGGCAGAAGGACAATTGATTGTTCAGTGCAATAACAGAAGATGCATGCCATGCAGAGAGAAAGGGCATAACACAAAACACTGTGTTGCTAAATGTTATAAATACAAAAAGGGTCGTTTTTGGATAGATTATTGAGGAAAAAATAAGAAATGGGTTAAAATTACATGGATGAAGTGCAAAATCTAAGTGAAAATGAAAATGTAACAGAAGATGAATTTATTGATACATGGTAAGAGGATGATGTAGTAGAAAAACATGAAAAGTAAAAAGAGGGTAGGGAAGGGGTAATATGATTTACTATATTAAAAATAGACATGAGAAATCGTGAAGAGAATGAAGAAGAAGAAGAGAGTATCAGATGGCAACAAGTAAAATGAATAAATTCCACTGGGAACATTTTGAGAGTCAGAAAAAGGAAGTTTAAAGGAAACGTTTTAAAAGAAAGAAAGAAAGAAAGGGATTACTTAAAGTTAGTGTTCCTAAATGTGAATAGTTTAGTGAATGATATCACAAGATTAACAATTTATAAATGGTGTGATCATTCAGAATCTGATATAAAACGTCTGGTAGATGTACAATTTCTAAATAAAGTAAAAAGAGATTTGTTTGAAGGATTATGGAGGAAGAAAATTGTGTGGAACATGAGGATGGAAAGATATGCAGGGATAGCAGTTTTATGCTAGGAAGAATACATTAAAGTGATAGAACACGTACTAGTGAAACCAGGGAGAATATCAATGCTGGATATTAGGAATGAAAGAATACATATAAAATCTTTGTTTATGCTTATGCAGACATTAAGGAAAGAGAAGAGAAGAGTTATTTGAGGAAATAAAACCATATGTAATAATCAATTTCAGCTAATTATGACTGGTGCCTTTAACTGTAATGTTATGAAGAAGAAAGGTAAATTTTAGAAAGACATAAAAAATTGAAAGAGCTTATAAAAATGGGCAAAATAAAAATAGGAAATTTATAGAAAAAAAATAAGGCTGGAAATAGATTATGTAATGCTTTCAGATACATTGCAAGAAAGTAAAGGAGGAAAGGTTAGAGAAAAATTCACAGATCAAGGGCAAAAATAGATTTGAATAAAATGCTATTAGACTATTATGAGACCAGATGGCTTATTGGTTAAGGTCTTAGCCTCTCATGCACAAGGTACAAGGTTCAATCCTAACGTCCGACTAATGCCTGTTTGGAGTTTGCATGTTCTCCCTGTGTCTCCATAGGGTTTCTCCCATGTCTGAAAAACATGCTATTTCCATCTCAAACTCACCAATGAATGGAGCTGTGGGCAGCAGCATAGACTCTACGTGGTGCCCTATAGGGGGAAGAGTTGTACATACCAACCACTTTGGGCATCTACTGTGTTGCACAGTATCCTCAAGATAGGAGAACATGGATCACAGACTGCATGCCGTGGCAGGGCTAACCATTCAATGGTGTAAAAAATATGGCTCTAGGTGATTCGATCATGTTGACTAATGTTGCCAAATATGGGCATGGGTACCTGCGATAAGTGGGTTGAGGACCTGGCCTACTCTGACTCACTCCATAGACCTTTGCTGGTGGGAAGGATATATGTGCCCCTATTGGCCAGTGTGTACCTGCCATAAAACCAAGCAGCCCTGGGTCAATAAGCTATTGGCTGGCCAGTGTCTAGTTGCCCAGCCTGGGTTACTTGGGATAGCTCTGTTGAGCAAAAGCTGGATGTAAAACCAATCAACCTGCCAAACATGAACTGAGAATTGCTACGCTTAATGTAGGTTCACTGACAGGATGCAACTTGGAATTGGATGACATGATGACACGGAGGAGGATGGACATCCTATGTATCCAAGAGATGAGATGGAAGGGCAATGCAGCAAAGCCACTTGGCTTGAGATCCAGACTCTACTACTCAGGTGAGAGACAGGCTAGAAATGGTGTAGAAATTGGGGTGACAGAGAGGCTTCAGAAGGCAGTGAGGGATATCATCAGAATTAATGACAGACTCATGGCAATCAGACTCCAGTGTAATGACAGGGCAGTATTCATAATCTCAGCCTATGCCCCACAGCAGGGTTGTGATAGTGAGGAAAAGAGTGCATTCAGACAGCAGCTGCAGGACCTACTAGATAAAGCAGGACAACATGAATTGGTGTTGATAATGGGTGATTTGAATGCACATATAAGGACAGACAGAACAGGATATGAGGACTGCCTTGGTCCACATTGGTGGGGCCACAGGAATAAAGAAGGAGAAGCCATTCTAGACCTCTGTCTGGAAAATGGCTTGATAGTAGCCAACACATGGTTCAGAAAGAGAAACAGTCACAAGATCACATACAAGAGTAGCCAACATGCAACTCAGGCAGATTTCCTCCTAGTAAGGAAAAGGCACTGGGGTAAAATCCATGATTCCAAAGTCATCCCCAGTGAAACAGTCAGCCACAGCATAAACTACTAGTTGCCACAATCAGCTGCTAGCAGTGGTCAGAGAAGGCTCCAGGATCAACAGAGACCAGGCTGAAGACCTAGAGTTGACTGGAGAGAAAATACAGCAGTTCAATGAATTACTCAGGGCTCTAGCACCCTAAGAAGAGGAGGAAATAAGTGAAGTTGAAGAAGAGTGGCAGCACCTAAAAACAGCATGTGTTAGGACTGCAGACAAGATATGTGGCTGAGCCAGGTATGGAAATACATCACATAAGGAAAGTTGGTGGTGGAATGCAGAAATCCAGGAAGTCATCAAAACAAAGAAGGAGTGCATGAAGAAGTGGGAGATAGAAAAGACTGACCACCAACTTCTGGAAAGTGACTCAGTAAGGGGCACAAAGAAACTATATCAGGTTGCAAGGCAACAACAGAAAGATAAAGAAGATAGTCAGATACCCTTCATAAGGGATGCCAGCAACAACATGCTCACCAGTCCACAGGACATAAAAGGCAGATGGAAGGAGTATTTCCAGCAGCTTCTGAATGAAGAAAACCCCACAGAAGCTGTACTGCCCCAGAAACAGCCTACAATGAGAGAAGAAGAGGAGCCCACCTTAGAAGTAAGAACAGCACTAAGGAAGATGAAGTCAGGGAAAGCAGCAGACTCAGATGAGGTCACAGCAGATATGATAAAGATGCTGGGTGAGATAGGGGAGAAATGGTTCCTGAGGGTACTAATTGCAGTGTGGAGAGAAAGGCGTATCCCAGATGACTGAAGAATAAGGATACTCATGCCAGTGTACAAAAACAAAGGGGACATCCACAACTGTGGACAGTACAGAGGCATCAAACTCCTACCACATTGCATGAAAGTTCTGGAGAGGGTGATTGATAAACTGATATGCAGTGTAGTAGAATGTAAGCTGGGAGATTGAGCAGTTCAGATTCAGATCAGGATGCAGCACAATTGACCCGATGTCTGCATTGAGACAGATACTTGAGAAGAAGCTAGAGATGAGGACAGAGTCCAACTGGGCATTCCTAGACTTGTAGAAAGCATATGACAAGGTCCCAAGAAAGCTGATCTGGCAGTACTGCGGTGGTTTCAAGTCCTAGAAACATTGGCAGAATTAGTGAAGGCTATGTACAAGGACCCAGTGACTCAAGTACAAACAGTGTTCGGCATCACACAGGGGTTCCCAGTGGGAGTGGGTGTACACCAGGGTTCAGCTCTGAGCCCACTTCTGTTCATACTGGTGATGGACTACATTAGCAAACAGGTTGGAGTGGACAGATCAACAAAGCTGCTATCGGCAGACTCTGAGCTAGAGCTTCAGCAAGGGATAAGAGAATGGAATGCAAATCTGAAGACACATGGGGTGAAATGGTGGTAATGGCAGCAAATTGTGGAAATCAGAGGAAGCTGAGAATAGAGATAGAAGGGAAGATAGTGGAAGAGGTAAACAGCTTCAAGTATCTGAGAGGAGTAGTTGAGGAGAAGGTAGTCTGAATGAAGAGGTCAAAGCTAGAATCAGAGGGGCTGCAGCCAACTGGCAGAGAGTATCAGGTGTGGTCTATGACAGAGGAATGCCAAAGAAGATGAAAAGTATAGTGTACAAGACATTGGTGTGACCAATTCTACTCTATGGGTTAGAAACCTGGGCAGTAAAGGTAGAACAGTTGAAGAAGCTAGAAGTGGTAGAAATGAAGTGCCTGAGAAAGGTGGTAGGATGCACACTGTGGGACAGATGAAGAGATGATGACATAAGAGCAGAAGCCAAAGTAGCTCCAATTGCAGAAAAGATCAAAGAGAACAGATTACAGTGGTTTGGGCACATGTGTAGAAAAGCAGAAGACAATCTGGTGAGGAAGATTTGGGACAGACAGGAAGAAGATAAGAGGAAGTGAGGACATCCAACAAAGAGGTGGATGAATTGTGTTAAAGAAGATCTGCGACAGTCAGGCATGAGTGTTGAAAAAGGCAGGAGTGTGGCACTGCATCGAGAGAGATGGCAACAGTTAACACAATCCCCTGACTCCATGTAGAAAAAAATGGGGAGGGGGGGCTGATGATGATGGTGAATAAAATGTTATTAGACTAAGTAAGGAATTAAATAAATTTAATGGTGAACATATTAGAGAGGAATTTGACAGGGAAGCAAAAACAGTCTGGTGGGAGTATGTAACTACAAGATATATGTATGAAAACTGGACAAGGTAGTGAGTTAAATGTAATAAAAAAAAGCATATTTAGAAGTACAAAAAATATTTTTCAAGAAAATAAGATAAGTATTGACACTTAACACAATATACGATGGATTTGATAGCAGTAGGTAATGAAAGTTATGTTAAAAGAGAGAGAATTAAATGAAGACAATAAAAAAGAACAGTGTTTATTAAAGAGACATCAGTTTCTAGTACAAGGAACAAATGAAGAGGTGTAATCTTTTACAGGAAAGAATGTTAAAAGGCAAATGATGGTAATAGAAGCCATAGTGACACGGGGTGGGAAAATGGTTAATGAGCAAGAAAAAATGAACACAAGGTAATTAAAATAATATCAGAAATGTATGAGGAAAATACACAAAAATACAGGTTTGTGAGATAAGATCATTATCAGAAGTAGAAAATGAAGTGTGAAGGAAAGAGATGGTTGAAGTTGTAGAAAATATACTTAATGAGATTAATGAAAATCCAATATGTGTATCCAATGGGATTAACTACAAGTTTTATAAAAATATATAAATAAATGAAGAAAGTACTTTTAAAAGGTAATAACTGAACTGAAATGAGAGGGTTATATGTATATAAGTATATGTAAAAGAGCAATAAAACTGATTTTGAAAAAAAATGCAGTAGAGTAAGTTTATTAAACTGGAAACCAATTATATTAATAAATGTAGACTACAAAATAATAAGGAACATTATACTGATATGACCAAGTACTAGAAAAGAAGTGGATTGATGGAATATATGGGGTTAAAGAGAAACAAGTTAAAGGGATGCTTATGTCAATCAAAGAAATAGTGATAACATAAAGAAATGATATGATGTAAACAAAGCATATGATAATATTAAAAAAGAACAATTATAGGACACTATAGAAGCATATGGTATAGAAAATCAAATGATTAATTTGATAAATATAGCATATGCAAGTAGTGTAGTAAGTGTGATTATTAATGGTTGTATAAAAGGGGGAATTAAAATTCGAAAAGGAGTCAGAGTCAGACAAGCAGTATGTTTTTTGCATTAATAATGAACATGACAGTGGCAGTGGGGAGCTTAGAGCAGCCTATCTATCCCTGGAGGAGTGTTCCCAGCACAAGAATCTGGTAGTCTATTGGCCATTTTGGGCCAATTTCTAGCTCTTTCAAATCCCCCTATATAAAACTCACTTTGGCGAGGTTTTTGCGCTTGTTACTACTCAGCCAAGCTCCTCGTGGTCCTGCAGAGTGGTGCTAGCAGCAGAGAGGCTAAAAGAGCGACTGCTAACCTGATAAAAGTGTTTTTTCCTGCTACTACTTGGGCGACTGTCCGATCTGGCTAAACTGCAAATATTTCTGCTTCTTGAACTGTTTTAAACTGTCTAAAGTTGTTTTTGCACCTGCACTTTTAAAGTTTGTCCTGTTTGTTGCATTTACTTGTTGAGGCTACACACTCAAGTGCGCTAGCCTGTGTTACATATTTATTGCAATTTCCTGCTGTTTGTTGCAAAAAAAAAAAAAAAAAAAAAAAAGTTATCCTTGTTTCCCGTCTTTCCTGACCTAGAGTAGTCCAAATACAGGCTTTGCTGTATTCTGGACTTTTGGAAAGTTCCTGTGTTGCCATTTCCTTTCTTGGATAGAGGGAGGCTTCTTTGTCCACCAGTGGCAGTGGGGAGCTTGGAGCAGCCTATCTGTCCCTGGAGGAGTGTTCCCAGCGCAGGAATCTGGTAGTCTGTTGGCTGTTTTGGGCCAATTTCTAGCTCTTTCAAGTCCGCCTGTATAAAACCCGCTGTAGCGTGGCTTTGTGTGATTTTGTGCATAGCGCGTCATCGAGCAGCACCGCTTATTTGGGTTTGAGCCTTGGAACTGATCTAGTTCTCATAATAAACACCCTATTACTATGCTAAAGCCTAGCACTTGCTCACTAAAGCAATTATATAAGTCAGCACTAAAAAATTAAAAGGACTACACCCTCACAAACTCCCCTTGAGTAACTTGTTCCCCATTGGCCCTTTTTTCAATTATAAAGGAATTCCCAATACTATTCTAGCATGTCCAAAGGTCAGTTGTCAATCTCCTCTCTGGTCCAGCTGGTGAACCTGGGAATCTTGAGGCAATGTTACAACTGCCTAATGTACACAGACAACCCTCTCCTCCTCCCAACAAATTCCAACACATGTGAGAGATGCAACCATATAGCCAAACTGGAGGCTAAGCTCTCTCAACTCAGTACTGGCATAACCAGTCAGGAGGAGAAGGAAACCACACTCACTACAATTCCAGTCTCACATAGACCTACCACGACAGCAAACCAAACACATAAAAACACAAAAACATACTTGGAGGCTCTAAATAAAAATCTGCCTAAGCAGCAGAGACCTCCAAAGCAAACACCCAAGCAACCGCTACCCCAAAACAAAACACGTGCAACACATAGCTCACAAAGCCAGTGTGCTGAACAGTCACAGCCCTTAAGGCAAAACAACACACCTGATACACTTGTAATAGGTGACTCTATCATCAGGCACACTGACGTCCTGCTCACCAGGCTGAACAAGGAGAAGGTCACGGTGAGCTGCCTGTCGGGCACTAGGATCCGCCACATAACACAAGCACTCAGGTCACTCCAAGGCAAGTACAAATATGACTCAGTCATTGTCCATGCTGGTGTGAATGACCTGAGATGTACCTCCCTGGACTACATGAAAAGAGACATAGAGGAGCTCTCTGAGCATGTAGCCCAGGCCGGTATGACCCTGACCTTGAGTAGCATATTACCCTCACCAAGAATGATGCCACAGTATGAAGACAAGATTATCAATTTCAACAATTGGCTTAAGTATTGCTGTCATTCAAATGGGATCCAATGCCTGTCAGCCTGGGATGACATGCTCGACAAGCCACGATGCTTCGCTAGGGACGGCTTGCACCTGTCACCCCTGGGCTTTTGGATATTGGCAAAGGCTCTTGCTACCCCCATAGTGCCTTTTTTAGGCAAGGCTCAAAAGAGAAACCCACCTCCATAGGTATCACAAGGGATAAGAAACTAAGAGTAATGCTACTCAATGCCAGAAGTCTAAACCTCAAGATGCATGCACTCGAAACTCTCCTTAGCATGGAGAACATCGATATCTGTGCAGTAACAGAAACCTGGTTCAAGGCTCTCGAGAGCACCCCAGCACTACCAGGTTATACCTCATACCATGCTTTTTTGCCCCAAAACTTGGACCGAACCACAAAAGGAGGGGGGGTATCAATATTCGTCAAAAATACCCACACCTCCAGGTTGGTGGCACAGCACGAAGCATCAGAGACTATCCATGTGTAACTAACAGTGGGTAAAACTGCCTTCCAGTTTATAGCCTGCTACAGACCACCCTCCCAAACCCAGGAACCCCACTCGGCCTTCCTGAGAACACTGGAAAATATGAAGATCTCTCCAAACACCATTATATTGGGTGACTTCAACTACCCAACCATAGACTGGGAGCATTACTCTAGCTCCAACACCCTAGCCCAAAGGTTCCTAGAATTTATAAACTCAAATGCTATGGAACAACTTGTTACCACTCCCACAAGAGGGGAAAACATACAGTACCTGATCATCACCAACATGGGGACTCTATGCTCCAGACCAGAAGTGTATCCCTCACTGGTAAGATCAGACCATAAACTAATCTCACTGGATATTCACATCCCAACCCCACCCCATGCCCAGAAAACCACAGTGAAAAACTTCTCTAAAGCAAATTTCACACTCCTCAAAACCGAGGTGGAATCCTTCAAAGGCCCCGGGCCTGTGGATATCTGCCCAGACCACAAAATCCTTTATAAACGCATTCTATGAACACCTTCAGGAATGCATGGATCATGCAATCCCAAATAAAACCAAGACCCAATCCTCCAAAGGCAGACGTCCTGTCTGGTGGACCCCAGCCATAAACAAACTATACAATAGAAGGAGGAAGCTACTACATGACAGAGCAAAATCCCAAAAAGGAAGGCATCTCTGATCAGTATTAGCAAAAAACTACGGGCACTCATAAAATCGTCTAAGGCCAGCTTCGAGAGAAAAATTGCACAGGACAATGAGGATAATCACAAGGCTTTCTTTAGTTATGTTAGGAACCTGGGTGGTAATTCCCAGATATGCTCAGAATTAGTCCAAAATGACAAAAAATACACCAAACCCACAGACATTGCCAACATCCTAGCTGACAGGTTCAGCGCAAACTTCTCCCCTCCCACCAAAGGGCTAATATCTATCCCAGCAGAGTGCTGCCCCCCCTGACATCTCAGATGCTCAGGTAAGAGCTGCCCTCTCCAAAGCAAGAAACACAGCATCAATGGGACCAGACGGTGTCCCAGGCTGCGTCCTACATGAACTCCAAGAAGAGCTAAACCCAAACCTAAAACTACTGTTCAATCTCAGCCTTACTACAGGATATGTACCCAAAGAGTGGCGTACAGCAACAGTGGTCCCTCTCCACAAAGGTGGTGCCTCAACGGATCCTGGAAACTATCGCCCCATAAGTCTCACTAGCTTGGTCTGCAAAGCAATGGAAAGGATCATCATGGACCTTATAAATAAAGATATTGGGGACCTACAGACACTGGATCCTACCCAGTTCAGCTTTGTTAAGGGCAGATCCTGCCTCTTAAACCTGGTCAATTTCTTTGAAACAGTCACCAAGGCCATTGACAAGGGGAAGGTGGTCCACACAGCATACCTGGACCTCGCAAAAGCCTTCGATACAATACCCCACTCAGGCATTATAGATAAGCTCACCAGCTTAAATATAAACCCCTATGTCACTAGATGGGTTGCAAACTGGCTCAAGGACAGAAGCCACATGGTTAGAATAGCTGGAGCCATGTCAGACTCCAAACCAGTTACAAGTGGCGTCCCACAAGGCTCAGTCTTGGGACCTCTCTTGTTCGGTATATATTTCTCAGAGGTACAGGCCAACATGGAAGGACTGTGGCTGTCCAAGTTCGCAGATGACTGCAAACTGGGCGCCATAATCGACTCTCCAGCCGACACAAGCATCCTCCAAAAGGGCCTCATAGAAACAGACAACTGGTGCCAGAGCCATGGCCTCAAGCTAAACGCCAAAAAGTGTATAGTCATCCCCTTTGGCAAAAACAAAGTGCCCACAAATTACCACATAGATGGTAATCCATTAAGTACAGAAGAAGTAATTAGGGACCTGGGGACCCAAGTTGATAGCAATCTCTCATTTGACAACCACGTGGCCAAAGTGGTTAGAAAAACATTTTATATAGCCCACCTAATCATGAAGGGATTCACATCTAGATCAGGGGAGGTCATCGTGCCTCTTTACTCATCCCTCATCAGGCCCATAATTCAGTACAATGCCCCTTTTGGGATGTACCTTACCAGACACCTGCAGCAACTGGAAAGACCCCAAAAGTACCTCACCAAGAGGATCAAGGGGCTCAAACAGATGCCGTATGCTGCCCGGTTAAAGAAACTCCAGCTCTACTCAGTGGCATACCGCCTGCTCAGAGGCGATCTGTGCCTGACGTATAAAGCCATGTCCAACCCGGAATTAATGGACATGCTGCACCTCAGAAAGTCCAAATCCTATCGAGCTACGCGCTCGAGGGACTTAAACCTCAGCACTGAAATAAATAGGACATGCTGGAGGGACAGATTCATAACCCAGAGGCTCCCTTCACTCTGGAATAAAATCCCAGTCCAGGTTAGGCAGAGTCCCTCATTGACTCTCTTCAAGAGGAATCTTGATGAGTGGATGGGAGATCATAGGTTTACCCCGGGTATCACTTATGTGTCACTGTTAGATAGAGGCACAGTATACTAACCTCGAAAAAGGGCATAGCAAACTTAATTTAAAATGGGTGGCGAAAGCCATACACACTCTGGCTAGGCTTATAAATGCCCTAGGGCAGATAGCCTAGTATGAACCTATGAACCTATGACAGTAGGATATCTAAATAAACTAATAAAGAATGATATATAAATATATATATATATATATATATATATATATATATATATATATCGAGAGAGAGAGAGAGAGGGAGTACAGATATATTTAAAGATGTCATATGCAGATGACAGATGATGTGGTTATTATAGCAAAATAAGTAAGATGGATAGTAGAAGTTTCTAGAAAAGTGGAAGAATGTTTGAGATGGGTAGGACTGAGTATCAATAGGGGAAGAAGTAAAAGTTTTTTAGATGCAGTTGAGGGCAGTATTTTATTTTAGTAAAAAGTAACAGAAATACTGTGGATAACGTTTGGAGAATATGAAAGTATAAAAAGACAATGGAGAAGTGTGTTAGAAGAGGTACAGGAAATAAGTAAGTTTTGCAAGCTGTTTAAGTTAAGTTTTAAGAATAAAGTATATTTATTAAATACTATATTAGGTAAATGAGATTCTTTAGGATAAGATGTAACATTTCCAGAGAAATTAGAAAAAAAGACTTGTTACAGATAGTATTTAATATTTTATAGGATTCAAGGGTGAATCCAATTAAAAGAGCGATAGTGTATAATAAAATGGAGAAATGGGGGTTAAATGTGGAAAAGACAGTTGTGTTTCTAGTATCTTTATGTCTGTACTAGACATTAAAAATTAAGAAATATGAGAAATAAAAAAATCTTAGTAGAATTAAAAAATACAAGAAATTGCGGGAAGCAATAAAATGAGGTAAGTCAATGAACAGTAAAGGAGAAATTCAGAAATTGGAAAGAAAACTGAAAAAATGGAAGACAGATGTAGAAAATATAGATAAAAATGTGATATGAAGAAATTATGGTAAATTATTATTATTATGTGAATCCCTGGGAGAATTTGGATAGGAAAGTGAAACAGGCTATTAAGAAAAGTTTGTTGAATAATAAGATTTTATGTGAATATTAATGATTAAAAACTATCTGTAAAGGGTGAAATGATGTATAAAGCAATAGATAACAGCTCATGTTTAAAGTGCCATGAGTTAGAAACACTGTAACATGTTTTTCTAGAGACCCCAAGAGTGGTTAAACTATCAGATACTTAAAACAAAGATTTATAAAAATAGTACAACAGGTTAAAATAGAGAGTATTGTTTAAGATTATTAAAAAGAAGGTGATGAAAAATACAAGACAAAAAAGAGAAATTGTGTACGGCAATTGTGCTTCAGATTTGGCAAGCAAGCATTAAAGCAGTATTATTTAATAAGACATGGGATAAAATGTTGGTCATGGCAAAAAGGGTTGGGGAATAAAATAAAGGGGGCTTAAGCTGTAGACATTAAGTTTGATAAGTTTGCTTTAAAGAATATTCTGTATTTTGTGTTTATTGTAAATACTTGGGATATAGATTATCTAGTTTTCTGGGAGGCTGTTTTTGTGAAGCAGACAGAATCTAAAGTACTCTTGAAGGCAATGTTGAATTATTGACCATCACTGGAATTGGAGAAACCATGCAGCTAGTCTGAGGAAGTTACTGTGAAGACCAGACTGTCTGGATGGGTAAGACAGAAGATCTGGATGAGACTCCAGTAACTATGGAGGTTGCATTGAATGAGACCAGAGTACTGAGAACAATATCTGCCTGGGCAAAAAGGAAGCTATGAGGTTGACTTCTGTGTGGAACTGAGCTGCTTTCTGAAAACAAAAATCATTATTAGCAGAAGGGCGAGGCAAAAAGTAAAGTAGGTGGCCAAGGATGGACCAGAGTATCCTTGGGTATCTGACCTTGTGCAGGAATGAGGGCAAAGTACCTGCTGCATTTTGTATTCGTTGATGTGACAAAATGGTCACAGTAAGGTTGACTGCCAATGTTGAATTGAGGGACCAGTCATGAGGTTCAGGATACAATGGCTGACTGAGTCCTATAGAAGATTGTTCTGACCTGGAATATGCATTGCTATGAGAAAGCATAGACACCACCCATTGCCACACTCTCAGGGCCTCTCTGCACAAGGGGTATGATTGCGCTTCTCCCTTCAATATACCACACTACTAGTGTATTGTCTGTGTAGATTGATATCACACTCTGGGGAAGGAAATCTTGAAGTAACTGCAGTGTTAGAGGGAGTGAGTATACTAGGACCATTGTACCGTGAGTGTCCACTCTAACATTATTATGTGATATCTGGCATGAGGACTAATGTCATCATGTGAAGAGTATGTAACACTGTGGATGGTAGAGGTTAGTCATACTGGTGATGATCTGTGACTTGTTTCCTGGGGGAATTGGCCATTGTTCTGAAAGCCTTGCTATTCTTGTAGCTTCTAGATGACAGCCTATGAAGAGCAAGGGCTGAGAAAGCTCCAGAATGGATATTTTGAAATTTATTGACATGGCAAAGGATTGACACAAATGGAGCAAGTAAATAAGGGACTCTCATGTACTTCCAACCAGAACTCAATCGTCAAAATATGGTAACACTTAGAACTCCTTTAGTCTGAGGTGTGCTGCAACTACCAACATGCACTTTGTGAACACTCAGGGGGCTGTGGTGAGACCAAAGGTCAGTAATCAGAACTTATAATGGCTGTCTGTTAGCCAAAGTTGATGAATGCTGGGAGTTTTTAAACCATAGCCCATTACTATTTTTCCAGTTCTTTGCATCGGTCCTTTGAGGAGTTTCAAAGTGGAATCTGTCAGCAGACAAAGTTTTTCATGTTTACTCACACAAGTTGTCCATGAAATTACACAACCACAACCCGGCATGACGGAGCATACTAGTACCTACTACCCTAGCTGCCCCACTGGCTGCATTATAGAGTAACCTCATGAATAGGTTTGTAATGGACAACATGGTAGATAGTTAAGCTTCCATCTGTGGTCTGGTGACAGAGGCATTGGGTCTCCAGAAGGAATCTAGGGATTGTTCTTCTAGATCCCTCTGGAACCTAGTCATATGAGCAGCGTAATTTAGTTTCTTCAGGGAAAACATCCTTGAGACATAAACCTGCTTTCTAAAATGCCCCATCATCCTAGACTCCCTGATGTACCATGTAGCCCTCCTGTGATAGTTTCCTTTTAGTGCCCACAGCAACTACAACAAAATTAATCAGAGGCCCTTGCTCTTATAGGGTCAGTCTATGGGCGATATCAGGATCTTCTCTGGCTTTCGGGGATTAGTTTAACAGCATCAGGTTCCCACTATACCCTCTCCTCTACTAAAATGATAAGGCAATCAGCAGGTGGGATCAGACAGGAAGTATAAAGACTAGCTCAGAAGGCTTAACCAGTACTTCCTCATCTGGGGAATGGGGTTCAGTGGGCCAAGTCCTCCTCTGATGAATCATTTCCATGCTCATTCTAAATGTGGAGCCTTCATTGGGTGCAGCAGGATACTTCACTTTTATTGAGCACTGGGTCAGGTATAAGTAATTCTGTGTAGAGAATTAATGTGCCTTCTTTAGCAATGAAACTTCCTGTGAACATCTGGGGAGAAGTAATCTGAGGAACCAGAAGTTTATGTAGCGTTGATAAAGAGTAAGTTTGAGGTGCACAGAGCTGGATTATATTTAGGGTTGATGATGTGGGCCCAAAGACCCTGATGGACCAGTCCCTGAGCATGGAGCCAGAATCATTCCCATCCTGCACTGGGGGAAGAGTGATGATTCTCTCAAAGAACTAAAATGCTGATCTGGACCCCAGTGGTATTGAGGATGTACTAACCAGTGGGGTCTATATCACATAGTCGAAGTTTAATAACTTCGAACACGGAATGTTTGAACCATCCTGTTCAAAGTTAAAAAACTTTGACTATGGATAAAAACAAAAAAAAGAAAACAAAACAAAATAAATTGTTGTAAGCAGGGGGGCAAGCCCCCCCACACCTCCAATGTGGGGGGCTGTGCCCCCCCACCCCCTGGCTACTTAAATATACCAACTCTGACATCGCAGCACATTGAACAAAATGGAAACCTCCCCTTACAGAGATTTCCATTGAAACACTTGAACTTCTGCAAATTCAAACTTATGGTCTCGACTATATATAAGGTTCGAACTTGCAGAAGTTCAACTATCTGATAGGAACCCCTGTGCACCACTGTCTCCATCTCCTAAGAGAAAAACAAAGAGAGAGCTGAGTGGAGCATCCCCAGTGATGAAGCATCAGTCAGCTCTAAGATCAAGATCAGGGCTGACATGTGAAAGACTGATGGCCTGAATGGTCTGAAGATGCAGAGGGGACTCTGAGAAAGTGCTGAAGTGCTTTTTATGTTCATTAAAGTTTTGTGCATATATTGAGCGCTGTGTTTTTTGGATACATTTGTTATTTTTCTTACTCTGAGTGGTCTACGTTCCTCTTTTCTCTGTGATTACTTTGCAATCACTGATTCTATCCCAGTGCCCTTTCCTTCCTAGAAGGAAGTCTACCTGAATTGCATGTTGGCTGCTCTTTTATGTGATCTCATAGGTTCATAGGTTCATAGGTTAGTACTAAGCTAACTGCCCTTGCGAGCCATTTTAAGCTTAGCCAATTATCCCTTGTGAGACTCAAACCCTGCACCTTGTGTTTGTAAGGCAAACACCTTAACCATTAGGCCACCCTCCCAATCTTGCGACTGCTTCCCTTCTTGAACCTTGTGTTGGTCACCATCAAATCCAAAAACAGAAGCTCACAAATGCCATTGCCTGGTGTGTAAAGTGCTTGGAAATCAAACAAATGCAAGAAAACAATCCAGCATTAGAAGAGGCACCATAGCACTCAAATACAGTGCGACTGATTTTCATTTCGGTCTACCGCCTCACAGATAAACCAATTTCAGCACAAAGCCTTCAGCAGTATCATTCTGCTAATGAAGGACGTGCTGAAACCAGATTATCTATGAGACTCTAGATCAAAAATAAAATCAATTGCACTGTATTTGAGTACGGTGGTGTGTACTTTTTTAGTGCTGGATTGTGTTCTTGGCCACCATCAAGCCATTTGCCAGACAGAAGTCTAGAATTGCCTCTCCTTCATTATTCTTGTAGCTCCACTCATGTGGACCCAGGCAGTACTCATATCCTGTTCTGCCTGCCCTGAGATGAGCATTCAGGTCCCCATCATCAACACCAACTCATTGCCGTACTTTATCTAGTAGGTCCTGCAACTGCTTGCTGGCTGCACTCTTTCTTACCCTTCTGAGGGGTACCTGACCTCATAGATTCTGTGCTACTGCTTCAGTTTTTACCATTGCTATCACAACCCTTCTGAGGGGTACCTGACCTCATAGATTCTGTGCTACTGCTTCAGTTTTTACCATTGCTATCACAACCCTTCTGAGGGGTACCTGACCTCATAGATTCTGTGCTACTGCTTCAGTTTTTACCGTTGCTATCACAACCCTTCTGAGGGGTACCTGACCTCATAGATTCTGTGCTACTGCTTCAGTTTTTACCGTTGCTATCACAACCCTTCTGAGGGGTACCTGACCTCATAGATTCTGTGCTACTGCTTCAGTTTTTACCGTTGCTATCACAACCCTTCTGAGGGGTACCTGACCTCATAGATTCTGTGCTACTGCTTCAGTTTTACCGTTGCTATCACAACCCTTCTGAGGGGTACCTGACCTCATAGATTCTGTGCTACTGCTTCAGTTTTTACCATTGCTATCACAACCCTTCTGAGGGGTACCTGACCTCATAGATTCTGTGCTACTGCTTCAGTTTTTACCATTGCTATCACAACCCTTCTGAGGGGTACCTGACCTCATAGATTCTGTGCTACTGCTTCAGTCTTTACCATTGCTATCACAACCCTTCTGAGGGTACCTGACCTCATAGATTCTGTGCTACTGCTTCAGTTTTACCATTGCTATCACAACCCTTCTGAGGGTACCTGACCTCATAGATTCTGTGCTACTGCTTCAGTTTTACCATTGCTATCACAACCCTTCTGAGGGTACCTGACCTCATAGATTCTGTGCTACTGCTTCAGTTTTACCATTGCTATCACAACCCTTCTGAGGGTACCTGACCTCATAGATTCTGTGCTACTGCTTCAGTTTTTACCATTGCTATCACAACCCTTCTGAAGGGTACCTGACCTCATAGATTCTGTGCTACTGCTTCAGTTTTTACCATTGCTATCACAACCCTTCTGAGGGGTACCTGACCTCATAGATTCTGTGCTACTGCTTCAGGTTTTACCATTGCTATCACAACCCTTCTGAGGGGTACCTGACCTCATAGATTCTGTGCTACTGCTTCAGTTTTTACCATTGCTATCACAACCCTTCTGAGGGGTACCTGACCTCATAGATTCTGTGCTACTGCTTCAGTTTTTACCATTGCTATCACAACCCTTCTGAGGGGTACCTGACCTCATAGATTCTGTGCTACTGCTTCAGTTTTTACCATTGCTATCACAACCCTTCTGAGGGGTACCTGACCTCATAGATTCTGTGCTACTGCTTCAGTCTTTACCATTGCTATCACAACCCTTCTGAGGGTACCTGACCTCATAGATTCTGTGCTACTGCTTCAGTCTTTACCATTGCTATCACAACCCTTCTGAGGGTACCTGACCTCATAGATTCTGTGCTACTGCTTCAGTTTTACCATTGCTATCACAACCCTTCTGAGGGTACCTGACCTCATAGATTCTGTGCTACTGCTTCAGTTTTTACCATTGCTATCACAACCCTTCTGAGGGTACCTGACCTCATAGATTCTGTGCTACTGCTTCAGTTTTACCATTGCTATCACAACCCTTCTGAGGGGTACCTGACCTCATAGATTCTGTGCTACTGCTTCAGTTTTTACCATTGCTATCACAACCCTTCTGAAGGGTACCTGACCTCATAGATTATGTGCTACTGCTTCAGTTTTGGACAGATTTGATGTGGAAACACCCAGAATATTTTTGTGACTTACTAAGAACCACACAGAGATTGGTCTGGGGTCAGGATAAAACCTTATACATTGTGCATGTAAGGTACAAAAACAAAAACATTATGGCAACAGTTTATGTATAGCCAGGTTGAAATTTTAGTATGCAGATGGCAGATGAGGCATAATGCAAATTTTATCCAACCAGTTATTCACTTGAAACATATAAGCAGGCAAAAAATTGTGAGGATTTTATATTTACTTGATTTGGCTGCATACGGAGTGGACTTATTAATTGTGACTGTACAAGAGTGGGATTGTGGGATTGTTTTTGTTGACAAGTATGATTTAACTGGGATTTTATGTAGCCATCAGCATCAACTCCCTTTTTCCCATTTTGGAATGTGAGGTTGGGGTTTCACATCAGCAGTGACCATCATCTAGAGCCAATGTTTACACTGCCAGGTGGGTAGCCCTGTCTTGGTGGTATTTTAAGGGTAGATGGGAAATGATTAGACTAAGAAGGGGTCTTAGTAATGGGGGGTTTACTATTACAGGGTACTTTTGTTGGCAGGTATGGTTTCAAGGTGGTTTTAAATAGTAGATGAGATAAGATACTTCTGATGTTTGGGTAGAGAATTCCACAGTTTAGCACTGTATATCGAATATAGAAAGTCACCATTATGATTTTTAAATTTTTGAGTAAGCATTAAGTTTTGTTTCACTGAACACAGTTCTCTGGGAGGCAAGTATCAGTTTAATAACGGTCTTGTGTCAGAGCATCTGCCTGGACTGTAGAGGAATATAGCTCTCAAACTTACATCTCAAAATTGTGAAATGCAACCTTTCATAATTTGTTGCAAATGGGCAAAATGAGGAATACTTACTAATAACTTCAAATAGGAAACTTGCAGGAAGAGTACATTTATTTATTTATTACTTATTTCTTTTACATTTGTTTACCGGGAAAGTCCGACTGGATACAGGTACTTTTTCAGAGAAGGTCCAAGGAAAAAAGCTCCAGTTTTAAGAAATACAAACATTGGAGAAATTGACTAACATGCAGAACTTACAGAAGTCTATACAACAGAGTTACATAATGATATTCAATATAAATCTTTAGAAGTAAACATTTACATCACACATCATACATGAATATATATACAACTTACATGAGAAAGAGAACTAGTTTACATACAGCTGAGACATCTGAGGATAAATATTGTTGTAAGAAAACACTCAATGAGTGATAATTAGTTAAGAGGCTGAGGTAAGGCCTATCCAGGACAGTTGCGAGAACAAAGCCAAGTGTCTGTTAGGTGTGATTTTAGGAGTTTTATAAATTGTACTATAGAGCAGTTGGAGATTATTGGGGTTGGCAGTTTATTACATATTTTAGGACTGAAATTTGAGAAGATTGATACCCCAGCTGAGTTGTTAGCTTTGGTGATGTCTATAAGGAGTTTGCTATTGGAATGGAGGGATCTAGAAGTGGTGTATGGTTGTATAAGAGTTTGGAGAGCAGGGGTTTTATCTGGTTGATACAGTATTTCATGGGCAACGGTTAATTGATTAAAGTGTAGCAACTGAGGAAGTTCTAGCCATTTTAGTTGTTTAAGAGATGTACAGTGGTGTGTCCTGTATGAGGCATCAGTGGCAAACTCGACAATCTTATTGTAACAAGATTCCAGTTTGGTTAGATCAGTTTTTCAAAGGTTGGTTAGAATTGGGGAGGTGTACAGGAGAATTGACAAGAGGTGTGTGTGAGCGATAGTAGCTTTAGTGTTTCTTGTTAAAAATTGTTTGTTTCTGTAAAGAAGACCGAGTTTCTTGTGGACCGTCTTAATGGTTTGAGCTATACGAATATCAAATTTCAAATTATTGTCAGTTTCTATGCCTAGCAGTTTAGTGTGAGTTATTGGGGTGATAGCAGTTTATTTTTGGATACGATAGTGAAAGATAGGGAAAATGAGGGGGATCTTGTTGGGTAGAAGAGAAGGAATTTTGTTTTGTTGGGATTTAGAATGAGTTGGGAGTTAATGAGCCATGTTTCCTCAGATAAAAAAGAATCTTGGGTTATAGTGTTAAGGTCTTGTAGGGAGGAGGCTGCGCATATTAGAGAAGAGTCGTCTCCATATTGTATCACTGAGGCATGAAGTGTGGAGGTGTGGAGCTTGTTGGTTAAGAGAGAGAGAATAGTAGATGTTCAAGGATGGAGACTTGTAGAACCCCTAGGGCAACTGGGAGAAGAGGGGAAAGTGGTGTTGCCATTGGATGGCCTGCTGTTGTCTTGAGAGGTAGCTTTAGAACCAAGTGATAGAGGAGCTACTAAGGTTTAGGGTGGAGAGAACATTAATGAGTTTATTGTGATTTACCATATTAAAGGATTTGGACAAGTCTAGGAATATGGCTGATACAAATTGTCCATTATTTCTATAATGGTTCACTGTATTAGTAAAGGACAGTACGGCCACGGTGGTACGGTGAGATGGACAAAAAAATGTTGAGTGTTTGATAATAGTTTATGTGTGTGAAAGTAGTCCATGAATTGGGTATGTACGACTCTCTCTAGGGTTTTAGATAAGGGTGACAGGATGGCAATTGGCCGATAGTAAGTTCGGTGGAATTGCCTCCCTTATATAAACATAGAATGTGGGAGGTTTTCCAAATAGCAGGAATTAGGCTGTCTGATATTGATCTGTTTATGAGTATGGCTACTGGGTATGTTAAAGCTGGGAGGTTGTCTGCAGCTAGGGTGGTTGGTTTCAGTTTTTTAAGTAGTTTCTTATGGTATCAACAGATACTGGTTGTAATGTAAAATGGTTGGTGGTGTTTTGGAAGTTGTTGCTGTGCTGGGGTTTAAAACGGACAGAGTTGTTGAAGATGTTCCAAGAATTTGCAAGGGCTTGGAAAGTTTCTGTAAAGTATTTATTGAATTGGGTTGCTATGTTATCAGAGTTGCTGGTTGATGTTGGAGTGGGAGTAGCTGATTTACCTAGTGGAAGAATATTATTAACTGCAGCCTAGAACCTTTGAGGCTTATTGTGGATTTTTATCTGGATATTGTGGTAGTAGTTGATTTTTTTGACAAGAGGCATTGAACATTAGCTTAGTTCAGGGCATGTAGTTCTGTTGTGGGAATACTGCTACTAATAGAAGCCACTGGGTTTGCTGGAATTTGGCCGTGAAGCTTGTAGTTTTAGTTTACTTTAGGGAGACAATGGGCGTAGAACCTTTAGTCACAAAAGTGGCTTTCTCGTGTTACAAAATCCCAACAATCAGCTGTAGCACATCACCAGGAAATATAACGTGTACTGGGCTAGGTACAGAGTAAAATGGGTTACCTTATACTTAATGTTCTTTTGATGAATTAATGTCATTCAATATTATTTGCTATGGATATGAATTTTAAAAAGTTCTTAATACACTGAATGTGTGACAGACCCTTTCTATGTGAAACTGTGGAAAACATGGGCCTTTTAAGATTCAAAATGAGGAATGCTCCTCATAATGAGGTATGTAGGGGATGTATGGGCAGTCTTAATGTGAGTTTAGGCTTATCGATTAGGTAGCTTAAGTATGTTAAGGGACTGATGCAAACTTTGTTGTTTTTTGCAATTACATTCTTGTGGAGGTTTCAGTGATGTGTATAATATTGATGTATATATGTATACAAACAGTGTTAAGTGTGGAAAGTTTTTATTTGTTAAGCTAGTCTAATACTGTTTTGGGATATGATTACACACATATATATTAATGCAACTAGGTCATAACTCAAAAAGGAACCCCAGAGTTTCAGTTCACAAACTTATAAATAAATTACAACATAAATATAAAAGTCACTAAGAAGCTTGCAGCTGAAGGGCAGGGAATGATTAGAGTAGAAACAACCAAAATAGGTAAGAATTTTACCTGCTGAGTTGCTAAAAAGGTAGAGGCAGGCTGTTGTTTCTGATAATAAAGAGGTAACCATCTAAATATGCTTCTGCAACAGAAAATAATGGTAAATCTAAATAAAAATTCTAAATGAGGGAATAGGATCTTTTAGATCTGTCAGTACATACATTAAAATATGTCTAAAAGAGACATGATTTGTGACATTAAACAGCTATTAAAACATAAATGAATTTCAAATGTAATTTAGATAGTGAAACCGTAATAAAATATGTCTATGTTAAGATTCAGGGCTTACTTCTCGAAGTCAATACTTCCAAGGTATCCCTGTTTACATACTATTCAAATAAAAATATTAGATTAAGGCAGCATACATTCCAAGAGTTCTGAGTAGAAGAAATGGAAATTAAATACTGAACTGTAGTTAAAAAGACTTGCCTGGTGGGTACGTCTGTTGATTCATTTATGCACTTATTTTGCTATAGAGAGTGGTAAATTTAAACTATGAATACAGAGTGGCTGATCTGCAGATGTACTCTTTCCAAGTAAATCTATAAAACAGATTGTAAATTTACAAACCATCAGCTGCTAAAAGCATGGAAATAACTATCACTGTTTTCTGTATTTCATAAGAATCATGTATTATTTGTTTCATTTCTCACACTTTAGAGTTTCAAAGCTGAACTGTTTCCACTGCTGCTGTAGTCCTTAATTACATTGTGTCCGCTAGTTTTACAGGACTGTAGTGTCTAGATTGTGTGGTTTCCCTGCACATGAGCTATAAAACCAGCATGTTTACACTACAAAGGTTTTCTGACTGCATTCTTGTGGCAAAAGTGTGCTGTAGCAAACCTGTCCAAGTTGGGTGCTGCTGGCTGAAAACCTATCTTGTGTTTTCCTGATTGGTCTGTAGGCCTTGCTGTTGTAAAACTTGTTTTTCTGATTCTATATAAGCCCAGTGTTTGCACTAGGCGGTTCTCTGTGTAGCAGCAGTTAGAAGTACCCTGTATAGACATAAACACTTTCAAGTTAAAATTTCCCTTAGAGTAATTATCTCTGCAACCTTCCCCAGTCTTCCTGCTTTTCTAGTAAATCTGAGTTGTACACAGAGCAGCACTGCTTGTTGGACAGCTGCAATTCACACTGAGTATGGCCCCCATTCTTTGTGTGCTGTCACCCCAGTGCAGTTAAATCTCCCCACTCTTCTCCCCTGGTTAAACCCATAGTCAAACACCTGAAATCATGGATAGGCATATTCCAGTTATCTCTGTGCCAGCCTGGTAGACAGGGCATCCTGAGAAATTATCACAATTATCTCCTGTATACTGACAACCACGTAATCCTGGAAACAAACACAGTATGTGAGAGATGTAATTACGCTATGAAAATTGAGACATGACTCTCACATGCTGACAAATCAAACAACAAATAGGTTGTCATTACATGCACATATAAGGTCTAGGACATAAACCCACATAGGTTCATAGGTGCCCGAGGGCATTTATAAGCCTAGCCAGAGTGTGTCAGCTTTCGCTGCCCCATTGATTATTTAACTGATCCTCTGTCAAGCAGAGCCAATGAAGTGATCCCGGGGTGTATTTTCTGTTACCCATCTACTCATCAAGGTTTCTCTTGAAGAGTGTTAGTGAGGGGCTCTACCTGATGCAATTTGGAATTTTGTTCCAAAGCATGGGGAGTTTCTGTGACAGGAATATATCCCTCCAGCATGTTCTATTTATTGTTGTGGTGAGGTTTAGCTCACTAGAGCGTGTGGCTCGCAGTGACTTGGATTTCTTTAGGTGGAGCATGTCCATCAATTCTGAGTTGGACATAGCTTTGTAAGTCAGGCAGAGATCACCTCTGAGTAAGCGCTATGCCACTGAGTACAGCCGGATTTTTTTCAGTCGGGCTGCATACGACATATGTTTGAGTAATCCTCTTGGTGAGGTACTTTTGTGGTCTTTCCAGCTGTTGGAAGTGTCTTGTGAGGTGCATCCCAAATGGGGCATTGTACTCTATGACGGGTCTAATGAGTGACGAGTAGAGGGGCACTATAACCTCTTTATTTCTAGATGCGAACTCTTTAGTAATTAGATGGGCCACATAGAAGGATTTCCTAACTACTTTGGCAATATGATTGTCAAAGGAGAAATTACTATCTACCTGGGTCCCCAGATATCTTATTACCTCTTCTGTATGAAGGGGGCTGCCACCTATGTGGTAATTCATGGGTGTTTTGCTTTTCCCAAATGGGATGACTATGCATTTTTTGGCATTTAGCTTGAGGCCATGACTTTGACACCAGGTGTCCGTCTCAGTATGGCCCTTTTGGAGGATGTCCATGTCAGCCGGAGAGTCAATTATGGCTCCCAGTTTGCAGTCATCAGCAAACTTGGTTAGCCATAGTTCTCCTGTGTTTGCCTGTACTTCTGAGAAGTATATGCCAAACAGTAGGGGTCCCAGGACCGAGCCTTGTGGGACACCACTTGTGACTGGTTTAGAGTTGGACCTAAAGCCCGCTATTCCTATCGTGTGAGTTTTGTCTGTAAGCCAGTTGGCAATCCATCTCATGATGTAGGCGTTTATGTTCAGGCTAGTGAGTTTTTCTGTAATACCCGAGTGGGGAATGGTGTCGAAAGCCTTGGCAAGGTCAAGGTAGGCTGTGTGAACCACCTTTCCCTCATCTGTGGCCTTGGTGACTGTCTTGAAGAAATCAACCAGGTTTAGTAGGCATGATCTGCCCTTAACAAAGCTGAACTGGGTCGGGGCAAGTGTTTGGAGGTTCCCAATGTCTTTGTTAATGAGTTCCATGATGATGTGCTCCATAGCCTTGCAGACCTGGCTAGTCAGGCTTATGGGGTAATAGTTACCAGGGTCAGTTGTGGCCCCTCCTTTGTGGAGAGGAATAACCGTTGCTGTGTGCCATTCTATGGGTATGTAGCCTGTGGAGAGGCTGAGGTTGACAACATGTTTAGGTGGGGGTTAGTTTGTTCTGTAGTTCATGCAAGACGCAGCCTGGGACACCATCTGGTCCCATTGATGCTGTGTTTTTGGCTTTTGAAACACTTTTCCGGTATTGTTGTGGGCCCTTTTGGAGGTGAGAGGGGGGTGAAGTTTGCACTGAATCTATCTGCCAGGATGTTGGCAATATCAGAAGGTTCAGTATTTTTTGCACTATTTTGCACTAGTTCAGTGCATATCTGCGAGTTGCCACTTAGATTCTTAACATATCTAAAGAAGGCTTTGTGGTTATCTTTTGAATCCTTGGCTATTTTTATTTCGAAGTTAGCTTTGGATGATTTCATGAGGGACCTCAGTTTCTTACTGATACTGATCAGGGATGTCTTTCCTTCTTGGGATTTGCTTTTTTTCTGAACTAGTTTCCTCCTTCTAGTGTATAGCCTGTTTATTGCAGGGGTCCACCAAACTGGTTTCCTTCTCTTAGAGGAGTGAGTCTTGGTTTTGCTAGGGATGGCACGATCCATGCATTTTTGTAGGCGCTCATAGAGTGCATTTGTAAAGGTTTCTGCATCTCGGGCAGCATTACCCTTTAGCGTGGGGGCTGTGAAACTTACCACCTCTGTCTTAAGGTGAAGTTTGCTTTAGAAAAGGTTTTTACTGTGGTTTCCTTAGTTGGGGGTGGTGGTGGGGTGTGGACATCCAGAGTGATTAGTTTATGGTCTGATCTAACCAGTGATGGGTTGACCTCCGGTGTGGAACACCTGTCGCCCATGTTGGTGATGACCAGGTCCAGTATGTTTTCACCTCTGGTAGGGGAGTTTACCAGCTGATCCAGGGCATTTGAGTTGATGAATTCCAGGAAGTGCTGGGCCTGGGAATTTGTACTCAAGTAGTTTTCCCAGTGAATGGTAGGGTAATTGAAATTGCCCAATATCATGGTGTTTAGTAGGACCTTCATGTTTTCCAGTGTCTCCAGAAAGGTGGAGTGGTGGTCCTGGGTCATGCAGGGTGATCTGTAGCAGGCCACAATTTGCATTGTAGATTTGCCCTATGTTAGTTGCACACGGATGATCTCAGAGGTATCATGCTGCGCCACTAACCTGGAGGTGTAGGTATCCTTGATGAATATGGATACACCCCCTCTTTTTGTGTTTCAGTCCGTGTTCTGTGGCCGAAACGTGTGGTATGAGTTGTAGCCTGGTAGTGCTGGGGTGCCCTCTGGAGCCTTGAACCAGGTTTCAGTTACTGCACAGATGTCGGCGTTCTCCATACTGAGGAGTATTCGAGCGTGTGCATTTTGAGATTTAAACTCCTGGTGTTGAGTAGCATAACCCTCAGTTTTTTGTTAATTGTGCTGTTTGTGGAGGTGGGTTTGACTTTTGAGCCTTGCCTAAAAAAGGCACTATGGGGGCAGCAAGAGCCTTGGCCAGTATTCGAAAGCCTAGGGGTGACAGGTGCAAGCCATCTCTTGCGAAGCAACGCGGCTTGTCGAGCATGTCGTCCCAGGCTGACAGACACTGGATCCCCTTTGAATGACACCAGAAGCTTAGCCAATTGTTGAAATTGATAATTTTTTCTTTATACTGAGGTATCATTCTTGGTGAGGGCAGGATGCTACTCAGGGTCAGGGTCATACCAGCCTGGGCTACATGATCAGAGAGCTCTTCCATGTCTCTTCTCATGTAGTCCAGGGAGGTATGTCTCAGGTCATTCACACCAACATGAACAATGACAAGAGTCATATTTGTACGTCTTCTGGAGTGACCTGAGTGCTTGTGTTATGTGGCAGAATCTGGCTCCCGACAGGCAGCTAACAGTAACCTTCTGCTTGTCCAGCCTAGTGAGTGAGACGTCAGTGTGCTTAACTACAGAGTCACCTATTACTAGTGTGTTAGGCATGTTATTTCGCATTAAGGGCTGTGATTGTGCAACACACATTTTGTGTTTTATGTGTTGTCTGGTTTGTGACGGGAAGTGCAGGTTGTTTGGGTGTCTGCTTTGGAGGTCTCTGATGCTTTTGCAGGTTTTTATTTAGAGCCTCCAAGTATGATTTTGTGTATTTATGTGTATTTTTTGCCAGTGCTGTTTTAGTAGGTCTGTATGCAACTGGAGTTGTGGTGCAATTGTTAACCTTCTCCTCTTGACTGTCTGTTCCAGTCTTGGGTGGAGACAGCTTAGCTTCCAATTTGGCTGTATAATTGCACCTCTCGCATATGTTAGTGTTTTGTGGTAGGAGGAGAGGGTTGTCTGTGTCCATGAGGCAGTTGTAACATTGCCTCAGGATACCCAGATTCACCAGCTGGACTGGAGAGTGCACCTGAAGTTGCCCTTTGGTCATGCCTAAATAGTAGGGTGAGCTGCTTAGTTGCTTGGTTGGTGAGGGGTGAATAAAGAGCCTTGCCCTGCTGGGCAATCAGTGTCAGGGTATATTAGTGCTTGCTATTAGGTCTGAGCAAGTGCTGGGCTGTAAGATGCTTTTTGAATGCTTAGGTTGAGAGTTAGACTAGTTACAAGGGAAAAACTGAAGAGGAGACTTAGTGGAGACGGGAATAATTTAACCGTAGCTAACCGGCACTGCCCGGTGCGCAAAACCGTGCAAACTCGGTTTTTATAGTAGGGAAATGAAAGAGATAGAAATTAGCCCAAAATGGCCAATAAACTACTAACTTCTGGGCTGGAACCACTCCTACAGGGACAGAGAGGTTGCTCAAAACTCCCCTCTCTCACAGGTGAACAGAGAAACTTCCTTCTATCCAAATAAGGTATGGGCAACTCAGAAACTAGTATCACAGCCCTGAATTCAGCACTAGCCTGAAAACTGGACTATACTAGCTTAGAAAGGCTGGAAACAAGGATTTTTTTTTGTTTTTTGTTTTTTTGAAAAGATAAGGCAAAAACAGTAAAAAATACACTTAAAACAGCTTTAAACGACTACAAATGATCAGAAAAGGTTATCACACTTTAGTGTGTGGCCTACAACATTTAAACAAATTATTTAAACAAAAAACAACTTTTTAAAAGTGCAGGCAGTCAAATAAGTACAATATGTGAAAAAAACAAGCTTTTAAATCACAATAAACACTGGAAAATCTGCTTTTAGGTGGAAAACAGTTAAGTACAGCAAGAAAGTACAGAAAACTGATACTTAATCACTCCAAAGTCTCCTAAGCTAGAAGGCTTGTATCAGTTTAAGGCTTTCTAATGCTACCAGTAGGTTAGTTACAGGAAAGATGGGAAACAAACATAGATGTGGGCTTTTAAACCAAAAAGTTGAAAGAGACAGACAAACTGTCCAAATGGTCAATAAACTACAATTTCTGGGCCAAGAACCTCTCCTCTCATGGTAGACAGGCTACCTAGTGCTTACCACTCCCACTGATAAGCTAGAAGGCTTTCCTCCAACACAGAAAGGCTTGCAGGGCTCAGAAGCTTACCATAAGAGATATACTCAGAAGTAACATATCATATGGTAAGAAGCTTACCATATGAGGATATACTCAGAAGTAACTTACCAAAACTTCAGAGGCCTCCTGTACACTGCCCTCAGAAACCACATGCAAACAAAACCAAGTCAACACCAACCACTACATATAAATATACACAGCACAGTGTCTCCACAAGCAAGCCCCTAAGGCAAGGCACCCCACATTCATAGAAGACTCCATCATGGGACACACAGATTCCCCCCTCACCAGGTTGGATAAAAAGGGGATTACAATTTGCTGTCAGGGACTAGGATTTACCAGATCACACAGGCACTCATGTCACTTAACCACAAGTACCAGTATGACTCAGTCATAGTTCACATGGGTGTTAATGACCTGAGATGTACCTTCCTGGACTATATGAAAAGAGGCATGATGGACCTCTGTGTATATGTGTTGAAAGCTGGTATGAACCTCACATTGAGCAGTATTCTACTCTCACCAATAAAATGATTAACTTCAATAATTGGCTTAGCTATTGGTGTCATTCCAAGGGGATCCTGTATTTGTCAGCCTGGGATGACATGATCAGCAGATCACGCTGCTTTGCCAGAGATGGTCTGCACTTGTCACTCCTAGGCTTTTGAATACCAGTCAAGGCATTAGCCACTGCAGAGTGTCTTTTTTATCCACTAGCATGGATAAAAAATCTCATAAACAATCCATTCTTGATTGGACATTAGTGAACTGCCCAAAACAAAATTACAAACAGGCTGTCTACCAGATAGTCTTACCGACCACCTCCCTACATTCCTCCTACAAAAGCGTACTAACATACCCAAGCCCATAGTTTATAGACAAATCAGAGATGACTGCAATTTAAACCCACAGGATCTCAACTTACTTTTAAAACAATGTAACTGGGAACCACTAAAAACCCCAGGATTAGACTAGGCAGTGAGCTGCTTCAATGATACCTTTACCAGTGTCCTCAACATAGCTGCTCCCATCAGGAAAATTAGAGCTAAAGCAAACTATGCCCCATAGCTAAGCAGGAATACAAGAGCCTTGCTAAAGTCCAGAGATAAGGCCTGGAAAACCTGGAAAAAGGACAATACCAGCCTAGCCAAACAAAACTACCAACAACTTAGGAACGAGGCAAAAAAGCAAACAAAACTTAACAAACAGAACTACTTCCTAGGTATCCAAAGCAAACACCCTAAAGATCCCCAAAGGTTTTGGCAAGCTATCAACTCCCTTCTAAAACCTGGAAACACTACCACTCCAGCTCCCACCTCAACAAATGAGAACACTGAAATAGTCTCACAATTTAATCATCACTTCACAGAATCCATTCAGACATTATCTGTCCATTTATCCAAAAATAATTACACATCTATCGCAACCTCAAGCCCAACTAACACACCTTCTCTTACGCTATCTCCAGTTCCCACCTCTACTATCAAAAAGCTCCTCTCAAAACTAAAACCCACCACTCTTGCAGCTGATGGACTACTTGCTAACTTCTTAAAAATAGCCACCGAATCCTTATCTTACCATTTCTCAATCCTTATCAGCCATTCTATACTTAAATCCTACATCCCTCAACTATGGAAAGTGTCAAATATTATTCCTCTTCATAAAGGCAGCAACTCCTATGAATTCTCTAACTATCAACCCATTGCCATTTTATCTCCCTTATCTAAGCTATTTGAGAGATGTATTCACTCTCAGGTTATGCATTTTCTGAATACACATAATCTTCTCTGCACCACACAACACGGGTTTGCCCACACCATAGTAAAACTACCGCCCTTCTCTCTTACCAATCTGGTTAACCATCACAGAAATAATAACAATTTTGTATCTGCAATATTTTTAGATCTCTCCAAAGCATTTGACATGGTCTCACATCCTATCCTACTAGACACTCTCATCACCTCCCTATCCTTTGCTCCTTCCACTATTGCCTGGTTCAAAAACTATCTGACAGTCAACAATCTGTTCAATGGCATGGTGCTCTATCACCACTTCTTTCAACTACCATAGGCTGACCACAAGGCTCAATACTGGGCCCACTTCTCTTCTCTATCTTCACCAATAATCTGCACACCTCCTCTCAACATGCCTCACTTATACAGTATGCAGATTATTCGACTCTTATCTGCTCAGCCCCAACTCTATGCACCCTACAGCAATTTACCCAGGAATCCTTTAGCTCAGTTGAAAAATGGATCACTAACATCCAGCTCATACTTAACCCCAGTAAGACTAAATTACTGCTCTTCACCCCAACAAATCTAAAACCTCTCCTCCCTCCTTTTCTATCACTTATAGAAACGGCACTGTGATATTTCCCTCTGCCCACACTAAACTCCTCGGTGTAGAAATAGACAAAAATTTTCACTTTGATGTCCACATTTCACTAACCATCAAAAAGATACATAAAAAAATGGGAGCTCTATATAAACATTAAACACTTCCTAACTATCACACAAGGATCACCCTAGCCCAAACGCACCTATTGTCCACACTTATGTATGCAGAACCAATCTTGACCCAGGTCAGAAAACATGACCGTGACAAACCAGAGTCTTGTTACAATAAAATAGCAAAGTTTGCAAACAACTCCACTTTCAGATTCTATCATTTTCTGGCTGTAAAGAAGCTACAATAGTTATAACTCCCGCAATTACTTAGCTATCACCAGCTAATTGTCGCCTACAATACTTTAAAATATCCTAACAAAACTCCACCATTAAAACAACTTCTAATTTATTACATAGCAAATGGATCTCTCTGCTATACCGACAAATCCCTCCTCTGTATACCTAGGGCAAATACCTCTGCTGGGAAAGGGCTATTCTCTCATATCATAGCTAGTAAGTGGAATAACCTCCCCCAATCTGTGACTTCTTCACCCACTATCTTACAATTCAAAAACTCTCTTAAGTCACATCTTATGAACTCCGGCTATGCCCGTGTATCATATAGATTCTTTCTACCATTTCATACCTCCAGAACACTACTCCTACATTTATTCTACCGTAAACATATTACACTTGATTGCATTTTTAGCATCATTTCTTATGTTAAATTATGTTTGCTTGCAGCATACCAATTGCTGAAATGCATTTTTATGTTATATAGTTTCTGCCTTACATAAGATTGTCAGCATTTCATTTATTTCTATGTAATAATTGTTTTTTAACCTACATATGTCAAAACTATTATTATAAACTAATGTGGAGCTTTTCTCCCCGGGCCTTCGCTGTAAATGGCCCTCATCCAGTGAGACTTTCCCGGTTAACAAATGTAAAATAAAATAAATAAAATAAAATAAATCTTTTTTAAGCAGTGCCAAACCAACAGACCTACCAACATAACAAATTCTTCTAATGCCAAGCTGAAGGTACTACTCTTCAGTGATAGGAGTCTTAACAAGAAACTGCACTGCCTTCAAGCCCTCTTCCCCTGGAGAATGTTGATGTCCGTGCAGTTACAGAGATGTGGTTCAAGGCTACAGAAAGCACCTCAGCAGTGCAAAGCTACATACAATACCTATCACACAGTAAGACCTTCCCCTGAAAAGGAAAAAATGAAAAGAGGAGACGTTTCCAGTTACATAAAAAAACAATCGCACCCTTAGGTTGGTCTAGCAGGATGACTCACTTCAGCTACTCTGTGTCCAGCTGACCATAGGCAAAATCCCCCACCATATCATTGCTAGCTAGCTTCAAGTCCCCAACCATGAACAATGAAAACCACTCCACATACCTGATGTTACTAGAATCACTTACCATTTAGCCCAACAAACTGTTCATGGTCAATTTTAACTACTCCTCCATAAACTGTGAAACATACACAACCACTAACATGCAGGCTTAGAGATTAATGGACTTTGTAAACAAAAATGCTCTGGAACAGCTGGTCTGCACTTCCACAAGAGGCTCAAATATCCTTGACATAGTACTTACAAACAATAGCTTGAAACATGGTGTAGCAGACCCACTCAAATCTCTGTTTAACTACAGTCTCCAGACAGGCCTTACCCCAGTAGAGTGGAGGACAGCAACAGTCATACCTCTGCATAAGGGTTGACCAACAACTGACCCAGGTAACTATCAACTCATAAGTCAGACTAGCCTCTTATGCAAGGCTATGGAAAGGATAATCATGGACCCAACTAACAATGACAAAGAAAATTTCCATACCCTAGACTCAACCCAGTTCAGTTTCATCAAGGGCAGGTCCTGCCAGCTCAATCTGGTGGACTTCTTTAGAAGGTCACCAAGGCCATGGATGAGGGTAACATAGTGCATGCCACCTACCTTGACATGGCCAAGGCAGTTGACAATACCCCACTTGGGTATTATAGATAAACTCACAAAATTGGGCATGAACTTCAATGTCACCAGATGGATAGCCAAATGACTCATGGATAGGTCACATGTTGTTAGAGGTCGGGGAATCCACATCCAGCAAGAGGCTAGTCATCAGTGGAGTACCACAGGGCTCAGTGCTGGTCGCCTTCCTGTTTGGGATACATTTCTCAGCTGCCAAGGCAAATGTAGTTGGCCTTTGGCTGACCAACTTTGCTGATGACTATGATTTGGGGATAATCGTTGAGTCCACAAACAGTGTTGATATGTTACAGAATGGTCTGGCACAGACTAATGACTGGTGTCAGAGTCATGGCCTCAAACTAAATATGAAGAAGTGCATAATAACACCCTTTGGGAAATCAAATATCCCTGCAAATTACAGCATTGATAACACCTCTTAAAAGTGGACTCAGTGGTGAGAGTTTAGAGTACTCAGATAGATAGTAATCTGAACTTTGACCTCTGTGTGTCCATGGTAGTGAGGAAATCCTTCTATGTGGCTCAGCTTATAAGTAAGGGCATGGTATCCCGATCTAAGGATGTAATAGTACCACTGTACTCAGCCCTCATCAGACCAATAATCGAATATAATGTACCCCTTTGGCATGTACCTCACCAGGTACCTGGAACAGCTGGAGAGTCCTCAGAGGTTTTTCACCAAAAAAATACAGGGTATAACCAACATGTCATATGTGGACTAATTAAAAGTCTTATCACTGTATTCAGTTTCCTAGTGATTACTGAGGGGTGATCAGTGCTTGACCTACAAAGCAGTCTCTAACCCAGCCCTGATGGAACTGTTGCTTATTCACAAAACTAATTGCATGAGAGTTACCTGCTACAAAGATGTAAACCTGATCTCTGACATTAATAAATCATGCTGGAGAGAAAGATATTTGTCCCAGAAATTGCCCCCTTCTGGAATAGGCTTCTTATTCATATGAAGCAGAGCTTTCCCCGACCATCTTCAAGCGTAATCTGGACCAATGGATCGGAAATTGCAAATTCACTTCTGGGGTGATGCCCATATTCCTTATGGACAGAGGCAGTCTGTAAAAATTGTCAAAATCCCTCTTACTGACCCTTGTTATCTTTCACCTAGGGACAGAAAATTGGACAAAAGCTGGGTAAAATTGGCTAGGCTTGTAAGAGCTCTTGAGCTGTTGACCTAGCAATCTCCCATGTACCTATGAAGAAGTAAGCTAAGATATACAGAGACATGCACATTACTATATTAAATATTACAACTCAGCAAGCAGGGCATCATACTGAAGATGTATACAGAATATGATACCTAGGGGAAATTTGGCATACAGTATTCATGCAGTAGCAAGATAAAGAGTGCAGGGCATAAATGAAATGTGACAAGTGTAAATTAATTCATAGTACAACACTGCAGAACACTGCATACTCTGTTTCAGATTGCCATGTTAGAAATGGCAAGACCCATTTAGAAGCTAGATGTGAACAGCTGAAGTTAAGAATGCAGTTTGTTCTCGGAAGAGACTGTAGGGACAGATGGCTCAGTCTTCTAGGATCTTCACTAATATTGTGGGGGTGGAGACTGGAAGCCTTATCCAGTAAACGACCTGGCCCTATGTTGGTGGGAGGTTTTTTCATTATTCCTTGAAATACCTACTTTGGTTTGGTCTAGTTCAATCTGATAAGGTTTTGTTTATTTATAGTCTCCAGTGTAAAAGCTATTAAAACTGGTATCTCATTAGAGAGCTCATTTCAAAGATTTTTTTGATGTGGGTACTCCACACAGAGCTCTTAACAAGAATAGCCTTCAGAGTTTTAATTGGCTTTGTCTCTGTAGTTTGTAGGCAAGAGGAATGAACAATTCTAAGGTGCACTTTCACTGTTAATTAGAAACTGCTCTGTAAATAGAGCTGTACAAGCATTGTGTATAAATTCACATGACTCCACAAGGAGGGGGATTCACCATTCTCGTAACATTTTAGAAATTTCATGTTCAGTAATAAATCCAGTAATTGCAATGCATTTGAGTACTTTTGAGGTCCTCTGTACACTTTAAGCTCTTCCGTTATGTTGTCCATGAAATGCTTAAACTCTCACATGATATTGGCCATAAAATGTCTTCCTGTTTCATGCACCTTAAAATGCATCTAACATACAAAATGTGCATTTAGAACATGCAAAGACATCACAAGATTTGTGACAGCATTCTACTGAGAGGTTAGTATTTTCACTACTGAGTACACACTTCTCATAGTGACATATTTGGTACTAGCATTGCCCTGCCTAAATTCTGTGACCTGTTGACTGTTAGTCCTTAACCTTACATGTATCTCTAATCCTTAGTCATTACTTCCTTGTTTAAACTCCTATCATAGTAATATAGCTCAGTAATACTCTATCAAGGGAATTCAGAGTACCCCTCCCTGACTTTTCCTAATGGGTCCAGTGAATGGGCCCCTAAGTTATTCATATTTTCTAAAATGATGCATTGCAAAAGTTGACTGTGCCTTTCCTCCTGCCTTTTCTGTTCCACATCACCCATCATGGTTTTCATATCTAATCCCACCTTTCACTGCTTAAAAAACACGTGGAAGCTCAGCTGAATTTGTACTTCTCATCAGTTTCTTTGTTAATTTCATGATCCCTACAAAGCATACCTCTCAACTGCACAGATTTTTGCAGAATGTCCAGATTTGTGCCCTATATTTTTGGTCCATTTTTCATAAAATTGTGGCTTTCTGGCTAATTAGTGGCAAATCATTAAAGATTGAAGTTAGAAAATCATGACACCTTTGAGTTTTAGACTTCATACCCTTCAGAAAATTCATGATAATGCATAACATGTTATACTATCAACTTTCTAAATTTGTAAGAGCAATATTTAAAAATTGTCTCTATTTGTACCACTTTTTTCATGCCTTTGTCCAGATTTCTAACTCTAAGAGGCTGAGAGGTATGCTGCAAAGACTGACAGCGTGATGCAGCTTGTTTAACCAAATAGTACTGCAAACTCACACTATATGACAATTAAAGCTTTTTTATTTTTGCTTTGGGAGGCTTTGGTTCCCACATTGCCTATGCAGGGGATACCCCTGCTCCACATCTTCAGTATAATCAACTCTGATATTGTTGCATCTTGGGGAAAAGGATACAGTGATTTCAGAGTGTTGATGGCTCACATACCCATTAATGACAAATTTGTATTCACTGGACCGATTGTCATGAAACCAACCCATAACCCAAATGTCACTGCCCATTTACCCTAACTCAAGTGTCTTACCCTCTTCCATAGCTCTCATTTCATCTACCTCCTTTTGGCTTTTTTTTTTCTCTTTATTCTCTTCCCCTTTACATTCCTCTCAGGAGTAAATTATTTTCTTTAAATACGGCTACAAAGGCCAAAGGCTTGTATGTTAAATTGCGTCAGAGCATCAGTATGCACAAACTGTTTTGATGAGGAGGAACCTCTGTAGTTTAAATGTGTGAGCTGATATTTGAAACACATTTTGATGACTCATTGCTGCCACTACAGTGTGCTTCCAAAATGCCTTACATGAGGAAGTTCACGACCCTTCTAATACAGAGAGAAATTACTTTTGCACCACAACGTGACATAAAGAGAGAATCTTATTTATATTTAAATTAGGGTGAAATCAGACAATTGTTATAAAAACGAATGAAAGAGAACCATTGGGTAATCCCAGAGATTACATAGTAATTTAGAAACCAAGTTCAGAAACCGCAGTTTAAAGCACTTAAGTCTGTCATTGTTTCAAGTCTATGAATTGTTAAAGCAGGTAGAAAGATGACCCCAGTGAGAATGAGTTATTGCATTCTGGCTGGCCTGTCATTGGTAGAAAAACTGCAAAGGTGTAATTGCCTAGCCTATGGTGACATATAGAATTGGCTGTAGTTTATTGTCATTGAAAAGGACAGATGTCAGCAGGTCACTGACTTAAAATACATAACATTTTAAAGTGTATAAAAGATTTATTCAAGATTGCAACCTATCTTTGAAGACAACTAAGTGAAAAAGCTTTAGTTTTCTGTTTTACTTTTAGCCCTTTGGAACTTGTATAGCTGCAAAAATAATTGTATTTCAAAAACAAAATGAGACTTTAATTCATTTTCATGGATGAATTAATTTTATAGAGCTGTGTTTGTGTTGCTTAAGATGTTTAATGTCTCCTAGCAACTATAAATTACTTCATGCCTGCTGTGATGTAGGTGGCAAATTTATTTGATCTGAACTATGTACTGGAGGTGGGCAGCAAATCTTAATTAATGCAGTGTTTCCATATCTATTCTGAATTGGAAATAAATTATATTTTAAAGTTATAGCTGCTTAATTGACGAGTGAGGTAGTGACATTATTAATTTACATCTTTCTAGAAGAAACAAAGCAAATGTAGAATGGAATATGCCATGTATAACTATCTTCCCGTGTTTCTATTGTACATATGTTTACTTTAACTGTTTACTGAGATTGCTAAACGATTTGGTTTCACTGGGCTCAATAACGTATCCCATTTTTATGGGAAACTACTAAATATCACAGTGTGTGTGTGTGAGTGTGTGTGTGTGTGTGTGTGTGTGTGTGTGTGTGTGTGTGTGTGTGTGTGTGTGTGTGTGTGTGTGTGTGTGTGTGTGTGTATGTGTGTGTGTATGTGTGTTTCTGTCTGCATGTGAGAGTGTGTGTCTGTGTTTAGTGAAGAGGAAGTGTGCAGATATCCTGCTGTGTATGTGTTTGTGCAGGGGTGTGTCCAACTGTCCTGAAATCTATACATGATCCCAATTGTTTACAGGAAACTTGGTAACTCTGTCTTACTATCACATTATTTGAATATTTATAAAGGTAGATGGTACACTGCCTTTAGAAACTCAGAACAGTGTGACAATTAGATAGTGAATAACCAATCTGTAAGAAATGAGATTATCTACTTATAGCTTGTCCTCTGTCAAACTGATTGGTACCTAGCTAGGCGTGCGTGTGTGTGTGTGTGTGTGTGTGTGTGTGTGTGTGTGTGTGTGTGTGTGTGTGTGTGTGTGTGTGTGTGTGTGTGTGTGCGTGTGCGTGCGTGTGCGTGTGCGTGTGTGTGTGTGTGTGTGTGTGTGTGTGTGTGTGTGTGTGTAATATTAGGCAGTTTCTTGTGGAAGCTATGCAATTGTACTATTCTAAGCAGAGTAAATTACACTGATTACTGTGTAGAGGATTGGGTAAATCCCCAGGGACAAAAAACAGAAAAGGAGTTTGCATTATACAATAGGAAGAAATGCCTATAACCAGTATGGACTTACACAGACAAGAAAAGCCACCAGACTGAAGTGTCAGCCAACCAAAGTGCATATTGACCAGTGGACGGTCAGTTTTATATTATATAATTAATCTACTTCAGCACCAAGGCACTGGCAGCTGTTTAGCAAAAAACAGGCAAGGCTTGTCTCGTTCTTAAATGCCTGGAATGTGAAGCCCACAGAAAGCAGAAGGAAACCGATTACCCTCTTTCTTAGCCAAGAGTTTCAACTCAACAAAATGATTTGCAACCAGATTTCCAGATCTTTTAAAGAATCTAGAAGCACTCACCCCTCAATAATCTAACTTTTTAGGGTTGTACACGAGTCATCTAGTAACTCTCTCTATCCTTGAACAATGACATATATTTTTGTATTCATTTCATTTTATATAACAACAGATGGGAAAAGACTGATAAAAAGAGATAAAAGTACAGATGCTGTTTCCAGTATTGCAGATTTTGGGAACTAGCGAATGGGCTGCATTATTTGTTACAATAATTATTACACATTTTACAAACTAGAGAATGGGCTGAATTATTTTATATAACAAAGTCTGGGAAATAAATTGAAATAATAATAATAATAGCAGTAATGCTAAACAGTGATAGGTACATAGAAAATAATATGATTTAATATTTATTATCTGCGGTTGTACAGCGGTAGCATTGTTACCTCACAGCAAGAGGTTCTCCTGTTCAATTCTCGGCTGGAGTGTCTTCTGTGTGGAGTCTGTATGTCCTCCCCGCAGTCGAGTGGCCTCCGAAAGACATGTGTGAATGGCATGCCTTCGCTGAAGGTTGGGCGTCGGGGTGGCAAATCGGCACCATAAAAATTGACTGCCAATCATTAGTGGACCAGAGTTCCGCTGTGGCAACCCCTAACCGGGAAAAGCCGAAAAGACAAACATATATACATTTATTATTTTTTTCACTTTGAAGATAATTAATAACTTGATTAATTTCTTTTATACTAAGTTGTCTAATAAAACTCTCATAAGATATTTGCTTAAAAAGTGGTCAGCATCTGCACTATGGCATAATTTGGTAAAAAAGGCAATGCAATGCAAGTGGGCTATGTATATTATCTATACTTGGGTTTGATTCTCACAACCGTCACTTGCATACTACATGACTATGACAAAAGTCACAGATCTGAGCAAAAACTACTGCCTCTATTAGGGTGCCTTCTGGAATTCCAAGGTAGAGAATTGTGATCCTTAGGACAGCATAATTACAAATGCAAATGTGCCTAATATACACTAAATCTGAGAATGCATTATGTGAGAGTATTCCTTGTAATTCAAGGTACAATTATCTTAGAGTTAATATATATGTGTTGCAGAGGGATATGCGGGGGGGGGGTTATAGGGTGCCAAAGCATCCTTGCAAAAATGCTTTAATGATGTAAAAGTGAGTTAGAAAATTCACTGTTTTTTCTGTGAATTTTTGTTTATGTGTTGTACTTTTGGGACCTGAAATTACATGTCTCATGCTATAATACATAGCTATGTCTGTGTCACTATTGGATAGAGGCATTTCATTCAAGTCAGTATTATCAGGTTAAATATACACAGGGGAAAATAATTTTGGTGGCTCCAAGGCACAAAGAGAGGTGTGTGTGTGTGTGTGTGTGTGTGTGTGTGTGTGTGTGTGTGTGTGTGTGTGTGTGTGTGTGTGTGTGTGTGTGTGTGTGTGTGTGTGCGAACCATTACCCCCTTCACACATACTGAATCATCATTGTGACTACAGTAGCATACAGGATTTCCTCCATGATGTAGCACACTTTTACATGCTGTATTTATCTAAGCATGTACTGTACACCAAACACATCACACATTATGTCCCCAACATCTGTGAACTTGGTTACTGAAAATGTGGGTATTAAACTGCATGCCTCTGTTTTTACCATAGGGAATCTGCAACAGCCATTTGTCTCTGCAGCTGAATGTCAGTTCAGCCATGTATCCCCAGCCAAATGCAAAGCACGGTAATGTCTTCTCGCCTAGAAGCCTGAACCCCAGTGGAACCAGGTAAATAAATAAAGCCTTTAGTCAGCTCCATAGCATCAAACATGCATGCAGTGAATATAATGTCATGGTATCTTTATTATAACTGACATGCATATATATATATATATATATATATATATATATATATATATATATATATACATATATACATATATATATACAGATAGATGTATATATTTTAATTTCAGGGTTTAATATTCAATATGAAATGTATCAGTTGTAAAAGAAGAAGTAAGATATATAATGTACTCGCCAGGAATGATCGTAAATAGAAGAAGTAGTGCAGAGCTGTGTCATCTGCAAAGCACATTATAACTATAACTGAAAGCAAGAAAAACTATCATACCTGGTGAAAGATTCTCTGCTGGGCAAAATGAGAAGTGATTTGCTCTACTATAAATAAGTGATTTAGCTCATAGCTGCTTGGATTTATCAGACTGCATATACAAGTGTAAGTGTGATTAGTGCATTAAAGTCTCGTTCACAAGAGCGGGATACTTATTTTGTTATATACAACAGTGGGAGACTGTAGAAAAGTCAGGAATTCAGATGATTTGTAAATGAATGAGAACTCATACAAACAATGGCTGGTCTAAATTTTCCACAGTCAAGTAAGTAGAAATGATTCAAGTCATTTCACTGACGTGAGGCTAATTCCTGCAGAGAGGAGAGAATTTATGAGAAGTATAAGAAAGAGCAATAGTAAAAGCTACGAGGCTTGTCTTCTCTCAATTTCAGAATAAAGGGACAACTGTTATGCACTATTTTGGAATATAGAGACTCTCCATTGTAGGGACTCTGTGTCTTGACAGCCCAGCTGTTATTGGGCAGAAGGTTGAAAAACAAAGTATCTGCTTTAACTGTGTAACTGATGCATGAAAATCATTACAAAATAAAGAATATTGGAAGGCAATTGGCAGTGATAAAAATACTACTTATGACAGAAACTACAGAAAACTACTAGTTTCCCATTCTGGGGACAATCCAAAATCCATGGGCAATTTTGTAAGGTGGAGCTTTAAGTAATCGGTCAAGCAGCTGAACCAAGGTCCAATGACGCTGATGTAGAAGCTAGAAAGCTGTATAGGTGGAATCACAGATATTTGTATAAGACAAATTACATTGACAATCTAGGATGATACATAACAAGAAATGTCACAAACAGTACTGTTGCATGACAACATACTGTTAGAACTACAATACTAAAGAGTTGCAGAGAGATGCTCATTTAGTGTTATTTCCATGTAAAGCTGGGGTACAGCAAAAACTCTCTCAAAACAAAGATTAATACTAAGAATGAATCATCCTATCAAATATAAGACTGTTGAAGAATCCAGACAGATGTATGGATTGTTTGAAACTTACTCATACACCTGAAGACAGAAAGTATAATTTATTAAATTGTCTTTTGAATATTTGTAAAATGGATTTGTTTGGTGTAAAATAACACACTACAAAGTTAACGTCAATTTGAAATTATCGCAGTAATGTAATACATGCTGTCACAAAGACTGTATATACAATTACCATACATTTTATAAGAAAGAAGACAACGTTATGTATGGTTTATATTTTATTTATTTATTTTTACATTTGTTAACCGGGTTAGTCCGACTGGGCCCATAGAGCCCTTTTTCAGTGGAGACCCGCGGGGAAAAGCTCCAGGAGAGTAATTAATAAAAATAAGAAAAAAAAACTAACAATTCAAGTTCTAAGATACTTAACAGTACAAAAACCAGAGAAAGTGAAATATACAACAGGAATATTTACAAGCAAAAGTACAGTATTTTGAGAATGCAGTAGCAATAGGGTATATAGTTTTATGTGGTAAGGAGTTAGCTAAAGGAATCTGCATGTCTTGTGGTAAATATTTCTTCTTGAGAGTTCATTCTGAATATAGACCTCATAGAAATTAGATTAATGGTCTGAAGAAGCCACTTGGAAGGTAGTGAAAGTGCTTACCTTGTTATTTTGTTTTTACAATAAAACGTTTATGATTTTAGAGCCACACGTCTTGTGACCACTTTATCTTATCAGTATTGTTTTTTTACTAATGTGAATTTGTCTGCATAATATTTTGCTGCATTGTGCTTTTCATAATTACTCTGCCCATATATTGTTGCTTCTGAGGCATTTTATTACTTATCAAGAAGCTAACAGCACTAGTTAATTAATAAATGTCATTACCTCTCTGGGATTCATACAGTTTATAGAAATACTGCCAACAGATATGAATAAAATAAGCAAAGAAAGCATATTTAAATGGAATCTAACAAGACATCCATGAAAAAAGCAGTCTTCTAGAACTTTGTCCAATTCCTTAAATAATCACCTGCCAACTGTTGTGTTTTAAAAATATGTCTACAAAGCACATAGTACCATAATAGTCCCTATAAAAAGTCTAGGAAATGTACTTGCTGAAAGTGCAGACCACATTTTGAATTCCTTCCATAATCAACCCACTATCTGACATTAAATCCACTTGGTATTTTTTCAGCTCAGTACTTCTCAGAAATCTGCACAGATTCACTCCACTACAAAAGAGCAAATAAAAGGTAACAAGTCACCATGGATTACTAAAGAAGTACATGAAGCCAAAACTGTCAGAGACTAGGTCTGGAAATTTCATAAACTGACTAAATAACAGCAAACAAAAAACAGATATAGGGTCCTTATTAATAAATGTCAGATGATTGCAAGAAATTCGAAATGAAATTATTACACATCTTTAAAAAAAAGACAAAACACACACACACACACACACACACCTCATTTCTGGAAAGTAGTCACAGTTTAATGGGACAATTACATGTGATTTCTATTGAAACCCCCTCTTGTCTCACTTGTCTGAACTACTTTGTTCACCAATTGTCAAGAAATTGTTTTTTTTATATTTGTTTTGGCTTGTTGTCACTGCCCCAAGGGTGACACAGCTGTGTTGTTGCCTCACATCAAGAGGTTTCCCACTTCAATTCTCTGTTGGGGTGCCATCTGTGCAGAGTCTGTATGTCCTCCCTGCATTCAGGTAGTTTCCTCTGGGTGCTCCAGTTTCCTCCCATACTCCAAAGACATGCAGTAGGTGGATTGGACACTCTAAACTGGTCCTTGGTGTGAGTGTGTGCATGCCAATGTATGTAGTGCACCCTCCAAGGAGGGTTGGCCTTTGGGCTAGCAACCTGAGCCCGTAAAACCCATAATTGCTACAGAAAAAACGAGCGCTGAAAGGTGCTCATTGCCTGATGTACCAAATGGTGCATAAATGGGAAAGAGAGAGAGAGTCACTGACCCGAGGCTCCTCCAGTACTACGTCCCTTATTGCTCCCCCCTCTTCATCCCTGGTAGCCTTCCGGTGTAACCCCTAAAATAAATGTCAGATGATAACAAGGAGTGCAGAAAGAACGGTACTTACATATTATTGCAACCACATTTTTATGGTCATGAAATTGGCATACTACAAGTCAATCAAGGCCATTTAAGACTAAGAAATGCTTCTCAAACTGTTTTCTACTGTCGCATTGCATTGCTTAACTATCAGGAGCACAGTAAGCTGCACATATACACAGGGAGTTTCTGTTGGCAGTTACAGAATGTAATCATATGCGATGTAGCACGGCTGCCATTACCTGTCATCACAAGCGACTTGCAAAGCTGCCAGCATTCTTCCCGTTATTTCTTTTTCCTTTCACCTTTACTGTGTACCTCAAGCAAGGCTGACCATAAGTCAGATGGCAGGAACCTAATTCAACATACCAACATTAATAAAGAACAGGAAACGAAGGATGCAGTGACAAAGTAACAGCCACACACACTTTCCTTGGGGTTCAGTCCTTCAAGGAGATGAAGTCTGAAAAGGAACGCATGCTGTTATTCACTGACAGCAGTACTCGTTGATGAGTCGGCACAGTTACTTTTCGTGAAGTCTTTCATCCCTTCTGCTATGCGTTTCTTTCACAATAAATCACATTTGTTAAATTTGACCCACACAATATAGAGCCACTGTGTTAAACTTGCTTTTACACCCTGTTTACAACCTTCAGAAATCGATTCGTACGATAACAGCCATGACAATTTTTCCATGCATCTGTAATGCACGCAAATCAGGAAGAGGATTTTTTAATTTGCTGGTCTTCCTGAAAGTAATCCACACTTTTTACTGAGCAATAAGGGGTTTCAATAACACTTTACAGTGTTGCATGACCTCCTTTGACTTGAAGTATGCTATTTTCGCAACTGCGACAATGTGGTTGCGATAATATGTAAGTACCAAAAGAACTTATTATGTCTCCAAAAAACCTATGTCACAGTCTCATTCATGGTTTAATGGAACAATTACATCTAATTTCTACTGATTCTTGCTCTGTCTCAGATACTTACTCAGCAAAGAATGAGAAATTATTTTTCTTTTTTGGCCTGCCTTTGCTGATCTCAGGCTTCTCTACTGGTAGATCCCTTATTATCACATTCTCTCTGTCCTTAGACTCTGGTGTTCTCCTGGTGTGACCCACATCAAGAAGGTCTTCCTCCTGGGAAAGCCCATAATCGTTTGTCTATAAATGCTACTTGTAGGATCTAAGACAAGTGAGCCACAAAAATTCAGACAGAGTCGAACAGGAGTCATCATACTGTCAAATAAATTATCAAAGAATCAGACTGTAAAATCATTAGGCTTTTCAAAATGACAGTCACCAACACAGGAGATTCAGATACAAGAAACTTTACTAGTGTACACCAGGAGGCAGAAAACCATACAGTACAAGTATAGAATTCTGTCTAATTACATTCAGGAAGTGTTCAATATTTTATAGCATTTACAATTAGCTTTGCCCACCTTACTGACGTGGTCAGTCACAGGGCACCTACATCACTATAGTCTACAATATTCTATTCATAAGAAAGTGCTGAGGTTATACTTTTTAAAAGTTTTCCCATGAGAATAATACAGCCTTGCAAAGCACCTGGTCAGTTATAATGCCTTTCTGTAAATGTTATTCTTTCAAGGTTTCAGTCCTGCTCGAATACAATAGTCAGTTCAGTTCTTAATATGCTTCTTTGTTCTTCTTGCAACATTAACTTCTAGCAGCTGTGCTGATAATATTCACAAGGCCAACTATCTCAGAGGAAGGAAGATACATGCTTTTTCCTGACCCAGCAGATAATCATTAGTGAAAAACATAAGCTTGCTGAGCTGGCTACTGCCAGGGTCAGAGTTCAATCACACTGCAGCTCCAAAGCTTCAAGCAATTACATGTAAGATCATTCTTACTGCCATATTGTAAAATAGAATAAAATGCATTACATACTATTTGCTTTTAAACTAGCACTTCATATATGTTTAAATACATATTTTTCTAACATTCTCCCTCCTTTTAATACTTTTTATTCTATCCAGAAACATAAACAATATTATTTTGTTTCCTAGCCTTCTCCTCTCAGGAACTTTTAGCTAGGCAAGTCATTTGTTTTATATTTCAGAAAGAATTTCATTTGGAACCAACAGATCCAACTCGATGTCTTGGTACATAGTCTCAGTCACAGATATATCAACAAAATCTTTGATTAATCTTTTCATGCAGGGAATTCCACAGCAAACACATGCTCCTATTAGGAGTATACCCACACAAATAGCAATTAAAATGTTCAATAGGATGGAACCCCACCCCCCAAACAGATTCTGGAAAAAGTCCGTCAGTGGGTTTGGGCCTGGTTTAGTCATTGCTGATACTTGCTGAATTACCTCTAGGTGATTATTTGTCTCGTGACGATTCTCAGGGATAAAAGCACAGCATTCTTCTTCGTGTACCACCTCTTGCCGCTAGGGTGAAGTAAAGAGCCATTCGATTTTGTAGCACAACAGTTCTCATTGCATTCAGTTCATCAGTCACCAATTCTAGGGCGGAAAAAGTTGCATTACTCATTACTTCGAGAAGTCTCGACAGCTTCCTCAGCTCCCAGATCGATTTGACTGCTCCATAGGTTGGTAGTATTCCTGCCCAGGATATAACACTGTTACCCAAGTCCATATGAGTCAATTCACTTTTGTCTTTTACTGAATTATGGTCTCTCCAACCAGCTTCGATCTTCCCAACTGGATTCACAGGTTTCTTAACTGGACCTTCAGATTTTCAAGCTGTTTCCCTTACATTTCGTATCTTACCCAAAGGTAATTCTGCAGTATGTTTTATTGCTGGAACCAGATAACCCAAAAAACAACTGCCGGACCAATTCTCAGGTAACCATTTATATGCCTTTTTCCCACAAATAAAATCATTACTTTGGTACTAATACGTGTTATCCCTGCATGAAACATTCTCCTATCTTTAATAGACAATTGTTTAGTTAAGACTGGATTGTCACGTACTGCATTTAATGTAGTTTTCATTGAACTCAGATATGAATCATAGTTAGTATTACAAACAGTACCCCCACTTCTGACTTTAATGTAACATTTATAAGACATTGTTATATTACAATTACTTCAGCCCACCTGGAGGGTATCATTTTTGTAGAAACATACAACTCCTTTTTGTGTGACAGGTAAAAATAAAGCTATTTTGTCCTGTGATCTTACAGTTCCTGTATTAAAAAGCACATTTTTCCAAGTCTCATTTATCCCCAGAGGGACAGCGGACATTAACAGTCCTCCATATGCTGTTGGTATAGCTGTACAAACCCAGCAATTTGAAATGTTCATAGCCTCTGCATACACACGTTTCATGGCCAGGTATGTGTTAAAATTTGGATGCCAGTCTATAGACAGTTTATCACGTCTTTACACTTTCACTCATGTGGTTGAGTGCAGGAAAAAACCACAATAAGAGAAAAATTGTCACACTTATAGTCAACAAATGCACAGCTAACAAAATAATTATGCAATAGTTCTGGGGTTGCTCTGCTTTTCTGTTTGCTTTACTTTTGGCCATTTTGCCCTTGTGTATCAGTCACAAAGTTCTTATCAAGTTGAAAGTTCTTTTACCAGTTTACAATGCGTCAAATGAACCCAGGACGTCCTCTCAGCTACTCTGACTGCAGTAGGCATTGCCAACAGGACCTGGTACGGACCTTTTCACTTTGGACTCACCCTTTTCGTCACCTTCAACCAGATCCAGGTACATGGTTCCAAAACTGCTTTTACCGGTTTGTTCTGTCTTTCATCTGAAAAAGAGTTAAACTGCAAAACAGATTTATTCATTAACAGTTTCTTTATATAATTAGCTAATGAACTGTCAGCCTCCTGCTCTGTAGGCATGAGAGCTTTCCACTGAGGCACATAATATGATCTCCCAAAAAAACATTTTAGAGGGAGTCAAACCCTTTACATTTATTTAATTCTATGAAATCCATACAAATAGTGTGGAATGGGTATGGTGGTATGGGAAAACTTCCTTGCTTGGTTTTAAATGCTCCTTGTGCATGGTGCTTGTTACAAGTATGACAAGCTGCACAAAATTTTTCTGTATAATTTATGTATCCATATGTTTGGAATATTCGATTTACTAACTGTACCATCCCCCCTGTTGAGACATGGCACTGCCCATGGCTCAACAAAGCTGCATATCTAAATAAATTAGACGGCAATATCGGTTTTCTTTCCTTGGAAATGTACAGTCCATTCTAAAAAATTGCACCTCGTTTTACCCATTTTTGTTTTTCTGCTTTTGTAGTAAGCATCCGCATTGTTTTTAACATGTCTAAATCTAAAATCTCAGAGGGTTGTAATTTTTTATTTAAAAATAAAGTTTCTGTGTCTGAGGCTGCTTGCTTTGCAGCTGCATCAGCTCTTGCATTACCTTTTGAAATCTTATCCTGTTGTTTTATATGAGCTACACATTTACAAATAGCTACTTTGGTAGGTAACTGAATAGATTCTAATAGCTCCAAAATAAATTGCGCATGATTAATAGGTTTTCCACTGGATGTAATCATTTCTTTATTTTTCCATTGTTGTGCAAATACATGTACTGTAGAAAAAGCATACTGACTGTCAGTATATATGTTTACACACTTGTTTTTTGCTAAAGTACATGCTCGCGTCAAAGCTATTAACTCTGCTGCTTGTGCAGATAAGTTGTGTGGTAAGGATTGAGCTTCTAAAATTTCAGTGTCTGTAACTACTGCATACCCCACCAGATTCTTTCCTGTAGGACCCCTTTCTGCATGAGCCGTCCACGTAATATGTCACCTCAGCATTATCCAAGGGCATATTTGTAAGATCTTGTCTAGGTAAAGCTAACTATTCAATTTCCTGCAGGCAGCTGTGTGGTGTGCCCACCGCAGGAGTTGGAAGTAATGTCATACATCGTTCAATTGTCATATGAGGTTGGCTCAGCAGTATAGTTATACATGAAAGATGTCTAGCAGGAGAAAGGTATGCCATTTTCTCTTGCAGTAAAATTATTGCAACTGCATGAGGCACTCTCAATGTGAGAGGGTGGAATAACACCACTGAGGCCGAAGCCTGCACTGCCATTGCTGCTGCAACTACTGCTTGTACACAGTGAGGCAAAGATCGCACCACTGGGTCTAACTGTGATGAATAGTAAGCTATGGGGCATTGCTTATCCCCATGTTGTTGCGTCAATACTGATGTCATGTACCCTTGCTTACAATCTACGGTCTGAAAGAACCGTTTGTGATAATTTGGAAGTCTTAAAACTAATGAAGAAGCTATCAACTGCTTTAACCTGCAGAAAGCCATTTCTGCTTCTGTTGTTCATTGTAAAATGTCTTGTACTGCCATTGGTGTCTTATATATCAAATCAGTCAGTGGAGCAGATTCCAAAGCATAATTTGGTACCCAGCTCCAACAAAAATTAGTTGTACCTAAGAAAGACATTATTTCTTTCTTAGTTGTTGGTTTGGGTGCTTGCAAAATTGCTGTTTTTTTTTTTTTTCTTCTTCGTCTAGTATTCTACCTTCATTGGGTATCACATATCCCAAGTATCTAACTTGTTTTCTCCAAAGTTGTAACTTACTTTTGTTTACTTTGTGTCCTTGTATTGCTTAAAAATTTTAATAATGCTACAGTATCCGCCCTGCACTGTTGCTGGGTGGGGGCTGCTAGCAAGATGTCATCTACATAAAGTAGAATTTGACTACCTCCCGGTGGGGTAAATCCTGCCAGGTTGCTAGCCATTTTTTGTGCAAATATTGTTGGGCTCTCACAATATCCCTGTAGTAGTCGAGTATATGTATACCTTTTACCCTGAAATGTAAATGCAAACCAATATTGACTATCAGGATGTATAGTATTGAAAAGAAAGCATTGCTAATATTTACCACAGAGAAATACTTCTGTTGCGGTTTCAAATCATTCAACAAAGTATGTGGGTCTGGCACCGTAGGTGCTCTAGGTATTACTGCATTATTTACAGCTTGTAAATCTTGTACCATCCGCCATTCCCCGTTCGCTTTTTTAACAGGAAATAGGGGTGTATCACATGGTGAATCAGGAGATTCTACCAGTACTCCTTCTTTGAGTAATGCTGCTATTATAGGCTTAATTCCTACTTCTGCATCCTTTCTCAAAAGGTATTGTCTTTTCTGTGGTCTAAAAACTGACTTTGGGGTAATTGTAACTGGTCCTGCTGTTTGAATAAGCCCTACATCTGACTTGCCTGTTGACCACAGAGTTGTTGGAATTTTACACAAGGCCTTTTCTTTTTCTTTAAATAAAAATGCTAATCAGCTGTCCTCACTAGATTGCAAGTGTACGGCTGTATGTGTCTGTGTCGACCAATTCAGTTTTTGTTTTTGTATTCCTTGTCCTGACAGTTCTAAATCAGTCTGTTTCTTCCATCTTGTTACTTTTTTTCCTAAGTTTGCCCATTTAACACTTTTGTTTTTTTGTCAAGCTGACATGTGGCAGTCTATTGGACTTATACAATTTCATGAATTCATGAGGTAATGAACAGCTTACTACACTGTTTTTCTCAGTATCCCAATATAAAGTTCGTAATACTAGTCTATTAGCCGGATTTTTGAATAATTTTTGCTCATATTCCTTATCAGGTCCCGGTGTGCTACAGTAGTATAGAGTACAATGTAACAAATTCTGCTGATCAGTGTCAAGGGAGGGTACCTTACTGATGGCTACGTTCATCAGTTCTTCGGTTACTGCCCCTGGACCAGTCGTAACTAGGTCCTGGCTGTACCAATAATAGGTTTTGCCCTCCGATCGCACCACAAAAGCATCCATTTGTCTTTGTGCCTCCATACCCTGCATGGTAGGAACTACTGCTATGCCAAAAATATGCATGAGGTCTCTTCTCAGTAGGTTTACTGGACATTTTTCAGAAACTACAATTTTACTTCTTTGGGTCATACCTGAAACAGGATCAGTTATTGCTATATCATGGGAAAGTGGTTCCCTATATAGCTGCCCATTTGCTGCTTTTACTAATATATAGTCAGGTGATTCAGAGTGTTCTGGTAACTTTGAAGGGTGTATCAAAGTTCGTGACGCTCCTGAATCACACAAGAATTTTACTTCCCTTCCTTCCACCAGAAGTGTAACTTCCGGTTTTGTGTCTGCTAAATAGAGCTCCAAGCTCAACAATGCTAAGTCTAAAACTTCACTTTTTTCATCCTCTACATCTGTTTGTACTTCCTCTATTCCCTCTACTTCATTTACATTTTATTTCTGTCTATTAACCTTTCCTGAAGATTTTTGATTGTTATCACTGTCATATAGTCAATCCTCATCACCTTTATCTTCTGTCATTGCTTTCTTATTTTGTTTACAGTCCCTAGCTAGATGCCCTTTTTACCTGACTGTAATACAAATACTTCAGCTCCGTCTTCAGCAGTGAAGGCTTGTGCCTTCTTTTTTTTTTTACTATTAAAGTGTCTTTCAGCATGTCTAGCATACTCAAGTAAGGCTTGTAGCCTGCTTGTTTGGTGATCTATCATATGCTTTGTAATAAAGCTACTGATAGGGGCAATGCAACCTTTTAAAAATGCATTTTTTTTAATTGTTGTTCAAAGCATTCTAATATTCTAGAATAATATCCATTTATTGTCTCATTTTCCTGTTGTATGCATTGATTAATGTAAGTCCAGTCTGCTCTAAGTTTCCATTTCTCAGAGATTCTGTCTGTCAGACCTTTCACTCTGTTGTCTAAAAATGTTTTTGAATTTTTAAGCTTCTGTTTTTCTACGATTTGCTTCCTCAATCCACCTGTGTGCTTGAGGTATGCCTAGTTGGTGCTGCTTTTTTGCCTGACCTCCTGCATCAGATTTAAGCTGTTTAAGGAGTTTAACTAGTGTAAGTTTATCTAGTTTACCATCAAATTCATATTTGTTAACACATTTTGTATAATACCTAACATATCAGCATGCTGTAATTGCATGTATTTTGTCTCTTTGGTTAGGGGCGGATCTTGCAAGGTTTTAGTGCACTGATTTCCCATGTCTTAAAAAAGACTATTACGTAACCCTTTTCTTACCACGTGGTATCTTCTTCCCTCTGTTCAGTCCTGTCTAGAATGACTGTCTACTTTATTCTGTTTTCCTGATCTATGACCAAATATACAGTACTGCAATTTGTTCCTGATCTGCTAAAACAAATCTTAGTAACAATATACTGTAAATTGGTCCCTGATCTAAAACAAAAGTAAAGAGGGAAATTCTTCCTACCTGAGTCTCCTGGTGATGAAAGTGTTCAAATTCCGCTTTTGGCCACAGATCAGAAAGTGGACAGCCTCTTTACACACAACAATTCAGTCGGAGGTCTTTTTCACTCAAGAAGAACCATTTTGGCAACTTCTCCTGCGCAGATTTATTACCACCCATACACTCTGACCTGTAACTTACCAAGGGAATTCCGGTCCGAAGGACCAAACTGTCAAATAAATTATCAAAGAATCAGACTGTAAAATCATTAGGCTTTTCAAAATGACAGTCACCAACACAGGAGATTCAGATACAAGAAACTTTACTAGTGTACACCAGGAGGCAGAAAACCATACAGTACAAGTATAGAAATCTGTCTAATTACATTCAGGAAGTGTTCAATATTTTATAGCATTTACAATTAGCTTTGCCCACCTTACTGACGTGGTCAGTCACAGGGCACCTACATCACTATAGTCTACAATATTCTATTCATAAGAAAGTGCTGAGGTTATACTTTTTAAAAGTTTTCCCATGAGAATAATACAGCCTTGCAAAGCACCTGGTCAGTTATAATGTCTTTCTGTAAATGTTATTCTTTCAAGGTTTCAGTCCTGCTCGAATACAATAGTCAGTTCAGTTCTTAATATGCTTCTTTGTTCTTCTTGCAACATTAACTTCTAGCAGCTGTGCTGATAATATTCACAAGGCCAACTATCTCAGAGGAAGGAAGATACATGCTTTTTCCTGACCCAGCAGATAATCATTAGTGAAAAACATAAGCTTGCTGAGCTGGCTACTGCCAGGGTCAGAGTTCAATCACACTGCAGCTCCAAAGCTTCAAGCAAGTACATGTAAGATCATTCTTACTGCCATATTGTAAAATAGAATAAAATGCATTACATACTATTTGCTTTTAAACTAGCACTTCATATATGTTTAAATACATATTTTTCTAACACATACTGAGGCTTGTATGGTGTTTCTGTAGCTCATTCTCACCAGCATGCTTATTTTTACTAATGTGGCAGTACAGACTCAGCCAATGAGAGTAAGTCTCCCCTGAGCCCTAGAGTAGCCAATTCTCCTCAGTTATCCCAAACATCCTAGCTTGATGATAGTTCCAAGACAAAGCCTGCACCATGGCTTGATTAATTATCCACCCACAACAGCATGCCCCGCGACCTCCACAATAGGCATGTTCATTCTCTCTCCTGCTCTCTGACTCACCTGGGCCACTAATCAAACTCAGGTTATTTGGGCCGTAGGGAAGGCTTCATTCTTCTCTGCTTCCAGAGCTGGCAATGGGCAAGAAATTCAAAGAATACTTCACTACAATCATAAACAAGTTAGAATCTAGTCCACCTAAATTTGAAGACCAAGTTAATTCTCAAAACACTCAGGCAAGGGAACTTTTTCCCCTAATCCTTACCAGCAAAACCATAGTTAATAACCTGCTATGAAAGATTAAATAGCAAAGATTAGCTTCTATGAAACAACTGCAATTAGCATAAGATAAATAGCAAAACATTTCATAGTAATTAATACTTAAAAGAACCAGCAAATCAGAGGTAGCACCAGTCTTATTACCATACTAATCAAAAGCAGAGATTTCCAGAAAGCTGAAAATTATTGACCCATCAATATACCAAGTCCGGTTCTCTAAAGAAGCACAAATGATCAGAGGCCTAAAGTCCTTGGACTACCAAAAGAGACTAGAAGCTCTATCCTTCTATCCAGTGTCTTACAGACTTTGGAAGGGAGAACTCCGTCTCACTTACTGCACCATTAGATACCCAATTGTCTTGGACCTGTTGTTTCTGTACACGTCCAATATCTCCATCAGTACTAGAACCAGTAATGCATGCTGAAGACCATATATATTTTTTTTCAACTTCCAAGAAGACCTTTTTGGTCCTCAACTTTAATTTGAGGAGGATGCCAGTCTAGAAACTTCAAGGTACCAATTAAGCTAGTTGGGGCTCTGAGAATTCTGGTTTAAATGTTTTTACAGACCTTCCTTTAAACTAATAACAATTGAAAATGCCTTTTGAATAAATAGACCCTGCTTGCTGGCACTCAGTGACAAATAAAATTATGAAAATTTACAAGCTAATATAATTTTGGAAACACCTTAATGCTTAGCTTGTTGACAAAATTAAGAGTAACTGTTTTTAGTATCCTAGATAAGCTACCAACTCAAACTAGAAACTAAAGATTTGCATGTTTACTACCATATTCAGAATTATTACCACAAGTCTATCTTGTGTATACTGTAAAAATCTCATTTTAGAGCTAATTGCATGATTTTGTATATTAATCTCTTTTTGCTATATATTACAGGAAAAGTTGATTACTATCATAGGAATTATTTGTGGACTATAGATCATTAGTATATTTGAAAAAACATGAACAGAACACAAAACACTTGCAGTCCTCTTCATAACTGTCAACATACAAATCTAACTTATTATACAGCTGTTATGTATTTTAAGCTAAACTTTTATTAATAAATCTATGCTGAAAATCCAGTTATTGTGGCAGTTTTTATGACTGTATTCTTCTATTTGTTAATGTGCATGATTCTGTGTTCAATTTTTTTGTTTATGCCAAATGGCCTGCGTCAATGCTGAAAAAAGTCCTTTGCCCCTTAACCCGTCTCACCTTCCCAATGTTTTGTCCCTACTCTCTACTGCCCCAATCTCAATCCTACACAGTACATTATAAAAAAAAAAAAAGCTTTCCCTAACAGTACCACTATACAAGACACTCGGATACAGAACCCACAAATAATACACACCTATCCTTTACCCTAATTCTAACCTTAACTACCAAGCAGTCACGCACACACACACACACACACACACACACACACACACACACACACACACACACACACACATGCACACACACACACACACACACACACACACACACACACACACACACACACACACACACACACACACACACACACATATCTCTCACTCCATATATATATATCTATATATCTATATCTATATCTAGATATATTCTGGAGAACATCGACATCTGTGCAGTGACAGAGAGCTGGTTCAAGGCTCCAGAGAGCACCCCTGCATTACCAGGCTATAATTCATACCACTCCTTTCAGCCACCTAACCTGGATCAAAACACTAAAGGCGGAGGCGTGTCCATATTCATTAAGGATATCCACACCTCCAGGCTAGTTGCTCAGGATAATGTATCCAAGATTATTCAAGTGCAACTAACTCTGGGCAAGACCACAATCCAAATTGTAGCTTGCTACAGATCCTCCACCATGCCACAGGATTCCCACTCCTCATTTCTTGATACACTGGAAAATATTAGGGTACAACCCAACACCCTAATAATGGGCGATTTCAACTACCCCACCATTAACTGGGGAAACTACTCGTGTATCAATTCTTTTATTCAACATTTTCTGAAATTCATAAATTACAACACCTTGGATCAACTTATCCACACCCCCACCAGGGGCACCAATATCCTAGATCTGGTCATTACCAACATGGGTGGCTGGTGTTCCACACCAGTGGTCAATTCCTCATTGGTCAGATCCGACCACAAGCTAATCATCCTAGACCTCCACATCCTGTCCCCACCACCATAAACAATTTCCCCAAAGCCAAATTCACACTTCTTAAGACAGAAGTGGCAAACTTCATGACACCCCTTGCAGATGGACAATAGAGGTATGACTGCTGAATCTTACACAAATGCACTTTATAAGCACTTTCATGAGTGCATGGATCATGCTATCCCTAACAGAACCAAGATGCTATTCTCCAAAAAAGTAAACCAATCTGGTGGCCCCTTGCCATAAACTAACTCTACAACAGAAGAAAGAAACTGTTGCAAAAAAAGAGTAAAATCCCATGATTGGAGGAACTCCCAGGTCAGCCTCAGTAAGAAGCTGAGATCCCTCATAAAATCCTCCAAAGCTAGTTACAAAAACTAAATTGCCACTGATTCTAAGGACAACCACAAAGCATTCTATAGCTATGTCAAGAATCTCAATGGCAACACTCAGATCTGCTCTGAGTTACAGCACAATGGCACTAAATATACAGAACCAACAGATATTGCCAACATCCTGGCAGATAGGTTCAGTGCTAAGTTTATGCTCCTCTCACCCCCTAAAGGGCCCATCTCTATACTGGAAGAATGCAAAGTTCCAGTAATAATGGCTGCACAGGTAAAAAACACACTCTCCAAAGCCAAGAACACAGCATCCATAGGACCTGACAACATCCCAGGCTGCGTTCTACACGAACTACAGAACAAACTGGTACCCCACCTAAGTACCATGTTCAATCATAGCCTCACCTCAGGCTTTGTGCCCACTGAATGGTGCACAGCGATGGTTATCCCACTCCACAAACGGGGAGTCACCACGGACCCTGGGAACTACTGCCCCATTAGTCTGATGAGCCTGTTCTGCAAGGTCATGGGACGTATCATCATGGAACTTATAAACAAAGAGACTGGTAATCTCCAAACTCTGGACCCCACCCAGTTAGGGCTTGTAAAAGGTAGATCATGTCTCCTAAATCTGATAGACTTCTCTGAAGCAGTCACCAAAGCCATAGACGAGGGTAAGGTGGTTCTACACAGCCTATGTAGGTCTTGCCAAGGCTTTCAACACCATCCCCCACTCTGAAATTATAGATAAACTCAATAAACTAGGCATAAATCCCTATGTCACAAGATGGGTTGCCAAATGGCTCACTGACAGAACCTACACTGTGAAAGTAGCAGACTCCAAATCCGACTTCAGATCGATGACAAGTGGAGCACCACAGGGTTTAGTCCTGGGTCCTCTCCTGTTTGGTATCTACTTCTCTGAAGTACAGGCTAACACAGAAGGTCTTTGGCTAATGAAGTTCACAGATGACTGCAAACTAGGAGCCATAATCGAAACTCCTAACGATGTGGACATCCTACAAAAGGGCCTGACTGGAACAGATGCCTGGTGTCAAAGCCATGGCCTCAAACTCAATGCTAAAAAGTGCATTGTCATCCCCTTTGGTAAAAACTCTGTACCCATGAACTACCACATAGGCAGTAGTCTACTTAACACCGAAAGTGTGATAAGAGACCTTGGGACACAGGTGGACAGCAGTCTCTCCTTTGATAATCACATCACCACATTAGTCAGGAAATCCTTCTACGTGGCACACCTCATCACAAGAGGTTTCTCATCCAGGGAAAAAAGAGGTAATTGTTCCCCTCTACTCGCCACTCATTAGACCCATTATTGAGTACAACGCTCCTTTTGGTATTTACCTCACAAAACATCTACAACAACTGGAAAGGCCACAGAAATACCTCACAAAGAGGATTACAGGCCTCAAACAGATGCCCTACGCAGACCGTTTCAAAAAACTCCAGCTTTACTCCGTCACATATCTGCCTAACATACAAAGTTGGACATGCTCCACTTAAAGAAAGTCCAATCCCACCAAGCTACACGCTCTAGGGACCTAAACCTTGTCATCACAATAAACAGAACATACTGGAGGGATAGATTCCTGTCCCAGAGACTTCCCATAATCTGGAACAAACTACCTATTTATATCAAACAAAGCTCTTCATTAGCACTCTTCAAGAAAAATCTTGATGACTGGATGGGAAATAGGAAATTCACCCCGGGGATCACTTCTGTGACTCTGCTCGACAGGGGCACAGGAAATAATTTTCTAGGGTGGCAAAAGCCAGGATACCTTTTTGGCTAGGCTTATATAGGCCCTAGGGCCAATAACCTAGTGTATATATATATATATATATATATATATATATATATATATATATATATATAAATAAAGGGTTTACTATCAAAATTTAAAACACATTTGTTTGAGTAATGACTTACTAGAAAAAAAAAGTCGAAAATGAAAATATTTTTTAATCAAAACAATAACTATGGTAATGTGGATAATTTGAAATTCGATATTTTTGATATTACCCAATGTACCTTGGCTTCCACTGATTTCCTACCAATGTTTTACAAGGGGCAAGCCCTCCTGCACCCCACATCCCCTGCTTATTTTACACACACACACACACACACACACACACACATGTAGATATATATATATATATATATATATATATATATATATATATATATATATATATATATATATATATATATATATATAAACTCTAAGATCACATTACAGTGAGGAAAAGGTTAAATTTCCTATCCCCACTGTAGTGCGATCTCCAATCAAAATATCAACCTCATATGAGAGAATGTACACTAGCATTCACTGTTGTGGATTCGAACATGTACGGATCGAGGTTATGGAAATTTGGAACCATGGTTTGACCATCGAAGTTTCGGATAACTGCCATACAACATTTTGATAGTAAACCTAAAAAGAGACAGATAAATTACATACATAGACATATAGATATTAGCTATTAAAAAGACTGATTACGTAATTGCATTTAACTGATGTAATAGGAAACGAGGCTTGTTATGTATATTAAGAGGCAAGAAAAAATAGCAAATGCATAGAGGATTAGAATGTGAACAGCACAAGTAAAACAGTAAATAAGAGATACTAAAAGCTGGTATTGCATGGTATATTATAACATTTATTTATTGACTGATTGATTGCTTGTTGGCTGCTCTCTGACTAACCATCAAGCCCTCTTCCCCCTAGCTACTCTATAGATCCATTCATTCCCTGAAGGGTGATTTCCCTATGGCTTATGCTTTTCAACAGCAGAAAACATCATCCATGTGCTAGAGATTGGGTTTTATCTCTAAGCCCTAATGCATCTGTGCTAGTCCATAGTATCTAAGGGGTTGGCATATAGCAGGCCTCAGAGATGAACGTATTCACCACCATGTATGCATAAGCAAATTGTCTCCCCCAAGACAACGCTTTTGTGTGGTCCATAGTCTTCACTGGGGATTCTACCATAGAGAGTGTGTAAAGTGTGCAGACACACACACTTTACTCCTCTGTACCAACTACAACAGGTGCCTAAACTACAAGTTGAACTCAGGTCACCTGGGTTGTGGTCAGGACTTTATACTTCTATGTCAGTAGAGCCTTAACATTGTGAAGACATATGAGTAGTGTTTATAAGGGGAGGTTGACGACAAGGGAAATGTTTTGATACTCAGTATCAGGAAATTAGCTGCCAACGAACCATAAAGGGCAGAAATGAAACAAAAAAGAATGGAATAAAAGATGGAGCGGATACAAGGAAGGAGATGCAAAGAAGTGTAAGGTAATGAAAGAGCAGGTAGTAAATGACAGGGAGGATGTGAACTTAGAAATAAGCAGCCTTATGTAATTAGAAATATAAAAAAAGAGCAGGAAGTAAGGAACAGTGCCTGAAATAAGGCTTGCAACAGCTAGTGCAATGAACAGCCATGGACATTAGTGATCATGATAATTAGCTAGTGCAATGGATAGCGACGGAAATTCATGATCATGATAATTAGCCAGTGCAATGGATAGCGATGGACATTAGTGATCATGATAATTAGCCAGTGCAATGGATAGCGATGGACATTAGTGATCATGATAATTAGCCAGTGCAATGGATAGCAATGGACATTAATGGTCATGATAATTAGCTAGTGCAGCGGATAGCGATGGACATTAGTGGTCATGATAATTAGCCAGTGCAATGGATAGCGATGGACATTAGTGGTCATAATAATTAGCTAGTGCAATGGATAGCGATGGACATTAGTGATCATGATAATTAGCCAGTGCAATGGATAGCGATGGACATTAGTGGTCATGATAATTAGCCAGTGCAATGGATAGCGATGGACATTAGTGGTCATAATAATTAGCTAGTGCAATGGATAGCAATGGACATTAGTGGTCATGATAATTAGCCAGTTTAATGGATAGCGATGGACATTAGTTGTCATGATAATTAGCTAGTGCAACGGATAGCGATGGACATTAGTGGTCATGATAATTAGCCAGTGCAATGGATAGCGATGGACATTAGTGGTCATGTTAATTAGCCAGTGCAATGGATAGCGATTGACATTAGTGATCATGATAATTAGCCAGTGCAATGGATAGCAATGGACATTAGTGGTCATGATAATTAGCTAGTGCAATGAATAGTGATGGACATTAGTGGTCATGATAATTAGCTAGTGCAATGGATAGCAATGGACATTAATGATCATGATAATTAGCAAGTGCAATGGATAGCGATGGACATTAGTGATCATGATAATTAGCTAGTGCAATGAATAGTGATGGACATTAGTGGTCATGATAATATGCTAGTGCAATGAATAGCAATGGACATTAGTTGTCATGATAATATGCTGCTGGACTTTGGGTCAGAGAGCAGAGAATAGGTGAAGGGCCAAAAGTTCAGAAGTGGTGGTGACTGCCAAATCAGAAGTAAAGGACTGTCAGTTGTTGTTGTTTGTCTTTCAGTTTTCCCAGTTAGGGGTCGCCACAGTGGAACTCCGTTCCGCTAATGATTGGCAGTTGGTTTTTATGGTGTCGAGTTGCCAGCCCGACGCTCAACCTTAAACGAAGGCACGCCCATTCAATGCATGTCTTTCGAACGCCCACTCGACCGCAGGGAGGACATGCAGACTCCACACAGAAGGCACTCCCAACCTAAGCCGAGAATCGAACGGGAGAACCTCTTGCTGTGAGGCAACAATGTTACTGCTGCACCACCGCGGAAGTAAGTAAAGGACTGTCAGTGTGTTAAGTTAATCAAGGAGAAGGGCGTTGATATCATTATGATCATGTTAATTACAGATCTAACATTATTTAATATAATGAGGTAAAATAAAAAAACAGATTTATTAAAGTAAAATAACAGTACTCTACAACAAAACAGCAGTGAACAAGAATACTAAGGGTAGCCCGACACACAGAAACAGCATTATTGTACAACACTAGACCTGCTTAGTCTTTCTTTATACTTGACAAAATGATATGACAGAAGTGCTATTTTGACTAGCAAAAGGCAACAAAACACACAGAATACAGTCTTTCAGGAAATCATAATTTGCTTGCTTTTTATATTTCTTTTTGTAAGAGGGCTGGTATCCCCCTTAACCCCCTCTTTCCATCTTTAAAATAATCTAGGTGCCAAGGAAGGGTTAATGACTGCCAGCTCCCCTTGCCAGTGGTACTAATTATCTATACATGTATGTGTCTATCTTTCTTGCTAGATAACTAATCTGCCTGTCTGTCTGTCTGTCTATCTATCCATCTATCTAATCATATTTAATTTATCCTTCTGCATATGTATTTATCTGTTTACCTATGTTGTCTATCTAAAACATAAAGTAACTCTAGGCAAGGGCAATGGGGGAAAAAGCCTGTTACTAAGCAACAGTCAACCTTGCTGCCATCTCATGTAACTGTATGTACCTAGTTAAACCAATGGAAATTGCTGCCAGTTTCACTACATGGCATTCCACTCTGAGTAACCACATCTCTGCAGTTCTGGATTAGTACTTACTTTGGGCCCATTTTACCCAATTACTGCCACAAAACAAGTAGAAATTCACAATGTTAACAAAGTCTGCATATAAGAAAGAAAACCTATAAAGATACAATTTCAGTGATGCAAAAATTGGGAAATAAGTGATAAAGCAGCAGTATTTTAACAGTTACTTTATGCACATACTTTATAAACATCTCATTACCTTTGGACATGCACTAGTGCTTAAAACTGTAAGTGTACAGCACAAGTCAAGGCTTAAAGTTACAGAACCGTAGTGCCTGAGAGCCCCTGTCCCATACAGCAGTTACAAGTACATTGTCATACATGTAGGGAATGCATACCATCCACAATGACCACATGTAGTTTACCCGCCATGCTGATAAACACTGACATACATAATAAACATAGCCATCACTACTATAACAGTAAGAAAACAACTAGGTGTTTTACAAGACTAAGCAAAGAGATGAGGCTTAAAATCAAACAACACCCAGTTCAAGATAATAACAGCAGATGGCTTTTCATAAAACCATACATTAACTATACCATGCTTACATTTTATTGCCACATGACATTTCTTACCTGGGCATAAAACAGTTTCTGAAATCTCCAGAGGAAGTCACACTGATGTTAATTTAGCTCTCCAACTGCCCTGAGTATAATATTTGATAAAAGTCATGTTATTTAGACTTAGTTTCCAACATCTATATCCTAATTATAACCCTAGACATAGTAGAAAATAGGTGTTTGTACCACACAAACTGGGATATGACAGAAACCTGAACATGTAATTTACTTCAAGAAAAGTTTTGCTATGAGCTCGTCCCTAATTCTGCATACTGATACACGAGAAGCCTGACCAGTGTTAGTAAAGGAAGGAATTCTCACAAGACATCAGACCTGGATGATGATATGTTTATGCAGGACATGTATGACATTATCAAAAAGCCCAGTATTTGAAATGAAGATTGCCTGCTGTCATGTTAATAGGATTATTAAGGAAGACATCCTCTCATTTATGTTTCATTGCTCTATACAGCGATTAGTTTAGAGTGATTATCCAAACAGTTTAATTAACCTGCAAATAAACCACAGTAGTATGTCCTAATGCTGTCTTTAACAGCAGACAAGCAGTGTTACTTAGCTTTCCCACCACCCTCCTGAAGAGCAGCTCTTTGACGTAGCTATGAATTAATATGCATATATGAGAATATAAAATAACTGCAACAACTAATGAGGGATATGAAATGGAAATAAGTAAAACAACATCTCTGGAAATGTTTATTTTATCTTTTGTTTTATTTTACTTATTTTTGGAGTGATAAACATTGTTGACAGAGTACAGTATAAAATGAAAGTTAACTTCTGAAAAATCAAACTGAAAAGCCATCTGCTTTTTATGTAAGATTTTATTAATGCAACCCTGCCAAATAATTGCTTGGCCCTTCCATCTAGTCTGCGATGCAAGTAACTACGGTTCCATAAACATGCTTATAATTACTTTATTTTAATTAACATGGAAGAAGATGTATTCTGTTTCATGAAACAAAATCATTAGAAAGCCTCTCTGAAAGATATCCAGACAGCATTTGGTCTGCTTTTCTTTTATTGTAGAATTAATTTAGCTTATTTCTGAGTCTGAAGGCTGGCATCCTTATGTAACCAGACTGGGACAGCCATTCTAAGGGCTACTGAACATAAGATCTTCTTGTGTAGCTTACATATAATCTAAAATTTGGTTTGGAATAGAAATTGGTATGCTGCAGTTAAATGCAGATACATTCTTGTTTGGATTTAATGTAGTTTGTTGTTATAATTTATGCATTCCTGAGAGCAAAATCTTGTTCCATACAGCTATATGTTTATGCACCAGTTTGTATCATTGTTTTGAAAATTTTAAGATATTGTTGCTGCTACTACAAGAAATAAATCCTTTTTTTTCCTTTTAAGCTACATTCTATACCTAATGTACATAGTCTCTTTCTAATGAAATTCATATTGAGAAAAGAAACAGATATAAAAACCTCAACATTCTTCTTTATTGCAATAAACTTACCTATGTAGATTTTTCATCTGAATTTGAAATCTAATTATTAGGTATTTTCTTAAAACTGTTGCTTTTATTTCATAACAGGGGTAGCACTACACCAGGACCAACAGAGGCATAGTAAAATTTAAAAAAAATGTCTCTTATTTTTTTACCATTGATCCACAACACGAATCATCTGCAACCAAGATGTAATTAGACATCCCGAGCACATATCCCACTCAGCTACACTTTTCATTAACCTGAGTGTACAGCATTTAAGCGTGAATCGCACGCCACATAACACATGCACTCAAGTCACTCTACAACAAGTACAAATATGACTCTGTCATTGTTCATGTTAGAGTGAATGACTTGAGACGTACCTCCCTGGACTACATGAAAAGAGACATGGAAGAGCTCTCGGATCGTGTGGCCCAGGCAGGTATGACCCCAGCCCTGAGTAGCATCCTGACCACCCAGAATGATACCACAATATAAGGACAAAATGATTGACTTCAACAATTGGCTAAGCTTCTGGTGTCATTCAAAGGGGATCCAGTATCTGTCTGCCTGGGATGACATGATTGAAAGATCACAATGCTTTACCAGAGATGGTCTGCACCTGTCGCCCCTGGGATTCAGGTTACTGGCTAAGGTTCTTGCCACCCCTATAGTGCCTTTTTTAGGAAAAGTTCAAAGGACAAAACCACCACTGTAACAGGTACAAGCATGCAAAATCTGAAGGTAATGCTACTTAATGCTAGAAGTCTAAACCTCAAAATGCACTCTCTCGAGGCACTCCTAAAAATGGAGAACATCGATATCTGTGCAGTAACTGAGACCTGATTCAAGGCTCCAGACAGCACCCCTGCAATACCAGGTTACAACCCTTACTACACTTTTCGGCCACCAAACCAGGATCGAAACACTAAAGGTGGAGGAGTGTCCATATTCACCAATGATATTCACACCACCAGGCTAGATGCCCAACACAATGCATCTGAAATTCTCCAGGTGCAACTAACACTAAGTAAGACTGCAATCCAAATTGTAGCTTGCTACAGATCCCCCACCATGCCCCAAGATTCCCACTACACCTTTCTAAACCTACTGTAAAATATTAACATACCGTCAAACACCCTAATACTGGGTGATTTCAACTGTCCTGCCATTAACTGGGAAAACTACTCGTGTACCAACACCTTTGCCCAACCGTTCTTAGAATTCATAAATTCCAATGCCCTGGATCAACTAATCCATAATCCCACCAGGGGTTCCAATATCCTAGACCTGGCCTTTACCAACATGGGAAATCGATGCTCTACAACTATGGTCACCCCTCATTGGTCAGGTCAGACCATAAGCTAATCACCTTTAATATCCACATCCCACCCCCATCCTCCAGTAAGGAAACCTCCGTAAAAAACTTCTCCAAAGCCAACATCATGCTACTCAAGAAGTGACAACCTTCAAGACACCCATGCAGATGGGAACTGTACGAGCACATCTACTCATGCATGAATCGTGCCATCCCAAATAGAACCAAGATGCTCTCCTCCAAAAAAAGGAAGCCAATCTGGTGGTCCCCTGCCATAAACAAACTTTACAACAAAAGGAAGAAACTTTTGCAGAAAAGAGGAAAATCCCAGGATGCAAAAATAACTCCCTTACCAGCCTCAGTAAGAAGCTGAGATCCCTCATAAAATCCTCCAAAGCAAGTTACGAAAATAAAATTGCCAAAGATTCCAAAGACAAACACAAGGCATTCTATAACTATGTCAAGAATCTAAATGGCGATGCTCAGATCTGCTCTGAACTACAACAGAATGGCATTAAATATACTGATCCCAAGGATGTTACTAATATCCTGGCAGATCAATTCAATGCCAACTTCACCCCCTTTCACCCCCTAGACAGCCCATCTCAATACCGAAAGATTGCTAAATTCCGGTAATAATGGCCACACAGGTAAAAAACGCACTCGCCAAAGCTAAGAATGCAGCATCCATGGGACCAGATGATATCCCAGGCTGTGTACTACATGAACTACAAAATGAACTGGCACCACACCTAAGTGTCATGTTTAATCATACCCTCACCTCAGGCTTCATGCCCACTGAGTGGCGCACAGCTACAGTTATCCCACTCCACAAGGAGGGGATCCACCTTGGATCCTGGGAACTACCGCCCCATCAGTCTGACGAGCCTGATCTGCAAGGCCATAGAACATATTATCATGGAACTTATAAACAAAGACATTGGCAACCTTCAAACACTGGACCCCACCCAGTTTGGGTTCGTGAAGGGCCAATCTTGTCTCCTGAACCTGATTGACTTCTTTGAATCAGTCTCCAAAGCCATGGACGAGGGTAAGGCAGTCCACACAGCCTATCTCGACTTCGCCAAGGCCTTTGACACCATCCCCCACTCTGTAATCATAGATAAACTTACTATGCTGGGCATTAATCCCCACATCACTCGATGGGTTGCCAACTGACTTAGTGACAGAACCCACACTGTAAAAGTAGCTGACTCAAAATCCAGCTCCAGACAAGTGACAAGTGCAGTACCTCAGGGTTCAGTCCTGGGACCGCTCTTGTTTGCGTTTATATCGCGTTATCAAAAGATGAAAATAGTGAACGCTGTTTCATCGGCCCCAAAACATCTAAACATGAAAATATCGAACATTCAGAACAGCAAATTTTTTCCCATGGAAAACATTCGCTGCTCCAAAACACACGCACAACACAAGCACATCAAAAAACAGCAGCCACACACATACACTTAAATTCCTACATCTAACGCTACACTAAACTAAACATACACTACTATCTACCCACTTACCTTAACCCAAACCCTAACCCTAAGGTCCGTCACTATCGGACACTCACCTAACCCACGCCCTAACCCTAACTCACTTAAACCGCCCCTAATCCCGAAGTCTGTCACTATCGCACACACACCTAACCCGCGCCCTAACCGTAACTCACTTAACCTGCCCCTAACCCTAACGTACAAACAATCGCACACTTACCTGAACCCAACCCGTAACTTTCCACTACAGCGCTAAGAATAGCGAAGCCACAGAAATGGCCAACCAAATTCTTTCCCGAGGAAAGAATTCACTGTTCTGCAGCTTCGCTATTCTTAGCGTTCGCTGAATAGTGTTCGATATCAGAACATTCAAAGTTTTAATACTTCGATGTTCTGATATAGACCCTCTTATTTGGCATCTACTTCTCTGAAGTACAGGCCAACACTAAGGGACTCTGGCTAACAGAGTTCGCAGATGACTGCAAACTGGAAGCCATTATTGAATCCCCAAATAATGTGGATATTCTACAAAAGGGCCTTACAGAAACAGATACTTGGTGCCAGAGCCATGGGCTCAAGCTCAATCCCAAGAAATGTATAGTTATCCCCTTTGGGAAAAAACATGTACCCATGAATTACCACATAGGTGGCAGTACACTAAACACTGAAAGTGCGATAAGAGACTTAGGGACACAGGTGGACAGTGGTCTCACCTTCAGTAACCACATCACCACAACAGTCAGGAAATCCTTCTATGTGGCACACCTTATCACTAAGGGCTTTTCATCCAGAAAAAAGGAGGCCATTGTCCCACTGTACAAATCCCTCATTAGGCCCATTATAGAATACAACTCCCCATTTTGTATGTACCTCTCAAGACATCTGGAACAACTGAAAAGGCCGCAGAAATCAGAAATACCCCACTAAAAGAATCACAGGCCTAAAGCAGATGCCCTATGCTGACCGCCTTAAACAACTCCAGCTATACTCTGTCGCATATCGTCTACTCAGAGGCGATCTCTACTTAACATACAAGGCCATGTCAAACCCAGAGCTGCTGGACATGCTACACTTAAAGAAAGCCCACTCCCTCAGAGCCACACGCTCCAGGGATCTAAACCCTGTGATCACAATAAACAAAACATGCTGGAGGGATAGGTTCCTGACCCAGAGACTCCCCAGACTCTGGAACAGACTGCCCATACATGTCAAGTAAAGCACTTCTTTGGCCCTCTTCAAAAAGAACCTTGATGATTGGATGGGAGAACGGAAATTCACCCCAAGATCACATCAGTCACCCTGCTAGATAGGGGTCCAGGAAAGTAAATAGTGTGGGAAGAAATAGCCAAGGAAATGTTATGGCTAGGCTTGTATAGGCCCCTAGGCCCGATAGCCTAGTACCAACCTATGAATCTATGAATCATTCAAGACAAAGAGAAGTAGCTGAAAGTAGCGCCATTCATTTAGAGCAATGCCACATGTCATTCTCCTGCTATGCTGTAAATCTCCACTAGCACTTTTTGAGCCATTCAAAGTAGCTATTACCAGGGGTGTGTGTGTGTGTGTGTGTGTGTGTGTGTGTGTGTGTGTGTGTGTGTGTGTGTGTGTGTGTGTGTGTTGTGCAGCCCCAGAGACCAAGATCTCCCTCAGATCAGACTATCCAGAGAACTGGTAATGTCAAAACATTTTTCCACATATTATTAAATCGCAAAAGTAAAGTAAACACATTTTTTTCAGAAGTACTGTCTGGTTCATTGACATTTTCAGAGTCACACAGTAGGCAAATGAAGGTAAAAAACCTCAAACTCTTAACTACTGACTACAGGAAGTACCTCATTCAGATCTTAGTGCTTTAATCCTCTACACTATCTACCACAACTAAACTCACCTCTTCATTTTCCAATAAATCACTGAAGGTTAAATTCACTGAAGTTTACAGTCAGTCAGTAATGCTAGTCATTACGGTTATATCATATTTAATGTTCTGAAATGCATGTTCATGCTAGACATATTGTTGTATTAACCCTTTAAGTGAATTAGAATTAGAGAATATTAGTGAAATATAATTAGAGCAATCTGCCTCTTTATCTGTCACCAGTTTTGCAGAACATCACTGATTTAACTCATATTTATGCCCTGTCCTTCATTAACTTCTTTTTTCTGGTAAATCACAGAAGAATACTGTCGATCGGTAATGCCAGTCATTACAGTTTCATAGTTTTTATTATTCAGAAAATGTATGCCTGTGCAACACTTGTTATCCTGTTAATGTTTTAAGCAATTTGGAGTTTTCTGGCACCTAAGATCTGCGATATTAACAAACTTTTTCCTGTAGTAAAAACTAGAGGGTTTAAATAATTTCACCTCTGTTTGCCTGCTTTGTGACTTTGAGTAAGTTACTTAACCACACAGTGCTGCGTGACAACTAAAAAGGAACATATTTCCCAGTGGGTTTACCTGGTTAACAAATACATAAAAATAATACTTAAAATGTGCCCTTTCCCATTATTTTTGGCTTTGCCCATAATTCTTGAGCAAAAAAATTAGGTCTGTTCTTTGTAAAATGTGTGGCTTTCTAGCAAATTTTTGCAGATTGCTGTCACTGAATAATGACAGGCATGAGTTTCAGACTTGTATCCCTCAGAAAATGATTGTTAATACAAAGCTTGTTATTCTAGCAGTGAGCTCATATAAACTTCTAGGTCATTATTTATGTGTTTGTTCATTCATTTGATCTCAAGCAAATATCTGATGTGCATGTTCATGCAGGGGGCTGTAATTGATGTTCACATCTGGGTTTGTGTGTATTAATATTTGGTTCCTGCAACTCAGAGTAATTATGGTGTAGAGAAAGAAATCAATAGTAGTTAACAGGATCATCATTATATCAGCCATGTTGCTTGTGTATGATCCTTGTTTTCCTTGTTTTGTTGCATGTTGGCAGTGTGTTTATTAATTATACTATTAGCTTAATGTTAATAATTTAACTATGAATACAGTTTTCATTTAGCTTGCTTTTGCAGGCACATAGGTGTGAAATGCATTGTGTTTGGGTTACAACAGTTTGACCAGCCCTTAGTTCAGATAAGTAAGGCTATGACCTGTTAATGAGCAGCTTCATGTAGTACAGAGTTTGATTCCCCCAGGCTCTGTTTGTCTTCTGTGTGACACTGGCCAAGTCAATTTACCAGACAGTATTCCTAGGCTGCTCCTGAAAATGGACAATTGTGTCCAGTGGGCTGTCCCAGGTTGTTAGCAAATGCCTTACACACTTCTCTTTTGAATTCCTGCACCCTTCACATAGCCATTGATTACTGCTTCACTATATGCTGTTTGACTGAATCCCAGTGAGTCTCTTGTAGTTTAATGAGTTGCCAGATGCATCTTTAATACATGAGAGTGTTTATGGAAGAAAAGTTAACTGTTGCACATGCTAAGTCTGTTTTCAATGCAAGGGATTTTTTTTTTGTTTAATAAATGTCTGTCAGTATTTTTGCTGTAGAATTTTAAATACATTTAAATTAAATCCAGATCTCTGATCAGTGCAAAACTTGCTGTTCTTGAAGTAGAGTTAGATTCTTTTTTGCTTTTTACTGAGGCACAAATGTCTTTGTGCCATTCGCTCAGTTCTGTTGTACTGTTAGCTTCCAACTTGATTCGTTATACTGTAGCATACTATCATTTCATCCAAATAATCCCTGACCATAACAAATTTAGTTGTTATCTCTGTTGTGCATATTGCCAGGATATGCAAAATATGTAAATGCA